>NC_062536.1:11895362-11975362 GCF_022655615.1 Tachysurus fulvidraco
TATATAGATATGCAACTAAACTCACAATACTCAGTGCCATGATAAGGCCAAGCCTCTCTGCCTCTCCCAGCTGTAAGAGGAAGGACATTGTGAACCCATTGATCAGAGACTGTGCTGAAAATATGTAAAAATGACCCTAAAGCCGTTAATCATGTAGGTCACTAGATTTCATCCGGTTTTTCACGCTCGGCATGGGAGGGAGAGGGCCTTGTTCCTGGCTTCAAAGCAGGACTTATTAAGTTCTTCTCATTCAGCTGAGACTTCGGCCAGCTTTCTTTGAAGACCTGATCAGTTGCTGATGTGCATTGTGGCTGTGCCATGGTTCAAAGTGGCACCTTTATTTCACTGGCCATTAAAGTCAAGATGAGAAATGAATCAGTAAGTTTCCCATTTTTATTCCAATCACAGAGGCCAAAGAATAAGCTCAATAGCACTAATTACAGGTTTCCTATTCTACTGCTTTTCCTTCTGATTTTAATTCCATAACAAAAACCAAATGCTAGAACACCATGAGTGCGAAGCTAAGCTCCACAAAGGGCTCCCATCCCCACATTGTAAGCTCAGGTTTTAAAACCTCCTACCTTCCATGTCTACTTTGGACAATTTATTCTTAGTGCAGAATAGCAGCTATAATTGAGTGTGAGAATTGTGAATCAGGGTGTTGCATAGTAGTTGGAGAAAGGGGCAATTTCAACATTTCTGTCTCATTGCAAGTAAAAAAGCTGCTCACTTCATTAGGTTTATTACGAGTTCTGTTTCTATACTCATTAAGTAACTATATGACACTGCTAAATAGATGCAAATGCAAATCAGGTTCATTTTGGGGATGGAATTCAACATAACTTGTAGATGAATGATCTTGTGAAAGCTTATATTACCATAAATGTACTATACATTTGAATGCTTGCTGTGAATATTTACTAAATTACAGCAGGCGGCTTTTTGTCAACAGTGAGAGCGTTTTCCTGCATGCATGCACTGTGCACCCCGGTGTTTGGAAAGATGTCACTACGGAGGATTATCTCAGAGGCTTTGGCACACATTCAGCAATCAGGCATGCTGCCAAATACACGTGAGCTAACACAGACGTTTCCTGTCATGTCTGAGAAGGGACTGTGACATATGCACTTCTGACATGTTGCTGACACCCCACTGACACCATGTGATGACCTGATACAAATGCTGTGTCTCTTGCTAATTCTTATGATTTAACACATGATAAATGTTTGCCAGCAGCGTCACCATAGAATTTTACAGCAAATCATCTAACCCTCTTCTTGTGTAAGAATCACAAAGTAAAATATTCAAATGAGAATCTTTTTTTTTTTACATTGTGTCAAGCTGTGCCACTACACTAAACTAGCTTGAGGGAATTTGATGCCCTTTTGCCTCCAAGTAAATGCGATCGTGTGGAATACGGTGCTCTGTGGTGATTTTAGATAACAGATAACTCTACAGGCCAAAGGTTCAGGATAAAGCCCTGTCGATGCTGACACTTGCCACTGGTGCAGGGTCTCGAGGAATATTGCTATCTAAGTAATGACTGTCCAAGGAGCATTGAGGCCAAGAGTTATTACCAATCAGTGTGGTAATAGATTCAACACTTATAAATGGAGGAGGGCGCATTGCTGCAAGATGGATTATGTGGGGATTGTGAGTTCAACATTGACACAGATTCATTGTAAATCATTATTCCAGAGACCTAGAGTGATTTCTGCATTATGGGCAGAAAATGGAGTTCACCCAGTCGATGTAGAGAGCATATTTCACATCACCCATGCTTATGGACTTCAGCCCAAGTAGCGCTAGCACTGGTGCAGCGGCATGTCCAGATTTTTAGACATAGTGTAGAAAAGTGTATGACAAAACCACACTAAGAAGTGATGTCTAATTATGAATCGGATGAGGGCTCATTTGCAGAATTTCTGAATCTTGGTGCGTTTTTTATACTGAAATTCAAGGGGATTGGTCAAAAAACCTACAATACTACAGTGATTATTTGACATCATTCCCAAGAACAAATCCCTGATCCCCATTGTTCCCATCAACTAATTAATGATGACCATTTTTCTTACTGACCGAACTCTGATCACTTTATTCTTTGCTTTTAAATGCTCTTCTTGCATACATTAACACAAAACTAAAAGTTATTCAATTCCTAACAATTTTCCTCACTACTTTCTACCAGTACTTTATTTTGTCTGCTTTCTTATAGCTGAATTAAATATATTTTGTGTAAATAAAGTGTAAATAAATGATTTGACAGTAGGCTACTTTTTATATAAGAAAAAAATAAATACATTATAATATACTACTAAGCTCTATTCTAATAAAACTATGTGTCCTCAGAAAGTGTCTTCCACTGTATGTGGCACAGCTGAGCACGAGCATTCTGGGAAAAGAAAAATATCAATTTATCAGTACAATAAACATTAATTCAACAGTCTTTTGTTTTTTTGGTATATAAAATGCTCGTTGGGAGCACTTATAAACAGTTGTAAACAAATAAAATAGGGAAAATCCGCCATGCTCTGTGTGGCAGTGCGCGCGTTCACACTGGTTGAAGCTGGCCGTGCGCGCGGAATCCGGATGTGATGAAAAAAGAAGAAGAAAAAAAAGTTTCGATTCGAATTTTCTTCAACTAACTCACGACTCCGAATCGACTCAGAGCAGTGCAGCTCACTGGAAATGTTTGTTTTAACGGAGTTTTCGTTTATCCTGAAAAGATCCTGAGCTGTTTTCTATCTATTTTTTGAACGGGGGATGAGATTTATTTTGTCACAGGATGATAAACAGGAGGCACCGTTGAAATGAAGCGGTGGAGTTTAAAACGTGTTTAAAAGGTAACTTTTTTAATGTATCATTCGTTTAAAGTAGCTTTGTGCGAAATGTTGTTAACTTGTTAACTATTTCGGCTGTTTGAGTGAGTGAATCGGCTACATGTTTAGCTTAAAGAAGTTGGGGGGGGGGGGGCAAAAAAATTTCCACTTGAGTTTAACGACGTCTTGCTGGCTGACGTCACTTTTCTCCTCAAAAGAGCACGAACGCTGAAGCTCTATGGCAATGTTTCATCTGTGGACACGCTTTACTTGTTTGCGTCTTTTCTGACAGGGTTGACGGCTGATACAAAAGGGTGGCTTGTGTATTTGTTTCGGGTGTGTTCAGTATCTCAACAAGAGGTCTGGCTCATGTCCGCGGAGACAGTGTTACCTCCGGAGGGGCCTGTAGGTCCGGACAAGCAACAGCATGAGACGAGTCTTCTGCTGGCTAACTCCCAAGGTGAGGGATGGCTGATTCACTGCTACTGACAGCTTTTCCATCAGCTTTTATTTACACACCTTCTAACAGAGATCAAACCTCATCTCTGCACTTTGCACATTCCGTCGCCCTTTCAAAAGCATGGACTGACATAGCAGAAGTAGGCCATAACATGTTGGCTGTATTCATGCACATTGTGTCAATTGTGTATCTATAGATTGTGTGTCTATAGTTAAGCTTTGTGCCTATAGATATAACAGAAGTTAAGCTTTCGTTATGCAAAGTACACAATGCTCATCCTTATAAGTGAAATGATCCTGAAGCTGTAGGAGCTGAAAGCAGTCGTAGAAGACAACTTTCTACTGTTTCTATTCGACTGAAGTGCCTTTCTGCTTTAAATAAACACTTTTTTTTAATTATTCTTTAATTGTGCAGTTACCTCAGAAGTATAATAGAGATCCCTAAGAAATGAGTTTTATATTATATAAACTGTGTATGGCCAAATGTATTTGGACACCTGACCATCACAGACGCACATGATTCTTCACCAAACCGAAAAAGTTGGAAGGAACACGATTGTATACGTTTTCTACAAACGTCTTTGTAGCTGTATGTAACATTAGGATTTACCCTCATTGGAACTAAGGGTCCCGATCCTGTTTCAGCATGACTGTGGTCATTTACACAAAGCGAGGTCTGTGAAAACATGGCTTGTTAAAGTTTAAGTGGACGAACTCGAGTGTCCTCCAGAAAACTCTAAACTCAAATCTATGGGATGAACTGGAACATTAACTGTACGTCAAACATCCTCACCTGACATCAGTGCCTGAACTTACTAACAGCTCTTACTGTAGCAGAGTGTACAAATCTATTGGAAAACCTTTCCAGAACATGAACATGGAGTGAAGGTCAGGTACCCGCATACTTATATAATATTTAATGTGACACACTATATAATCGCTGTCACTTTAAAATCTGAATATTCAGTGCTACTGCAAGTGTGCCCTAAATCAGTTATAGCTGTGCTAGATACGTAGCTACTGTAGGTAGCCACTGTATGGTACAACTGCCAGGGATTTCTCAGTTTAGCTGAAGTTTGTTGTTTTATCTGATATCGATTTATCCTCCCTATAATTTTTAATCTGATAAAACACACTGGGATTTTTTACATAGGCAAATGGGGTGTGTATAAGATAAATACCTGTATTAATGTTTTCTCCTGTTGTGTTTAGACTTTAACTGGTTTTAGCAATTTTGGGAAAGGATTAGTGACTGTTTCATCAAATTGAAAACTCGATTTTAGCTACATTTGTGTCATGCAGGAAACCAGAAATTCACTTCCAAATATATTATTATTATTATTATTATTATTATTATTATTATTATTATTATTATTATTATTATTATTATTATATATACTTAATAGGGGTTTCCATTAAGAATGCTAATGTTTTCATTCTTTTTCAAATTAAGGCTTGAGGGAGTGTTTCCAGGAACCACTACCAATTATAGTTTTTAATTAATTTCTAGTTGCTGGTGAGATGATCACATATAAAATAAGCTTTGTCTCATTTTTTTAGCCACTGAACCGTTAACCAGTCTATTTATAAAAAAGCATCATTGCATTACTGTCAAAAATAGCAAAGTAGGACAAAGTAAGCAATCACAGGCTTAGCCTGCAAATGGATAATCACAGGACCTTGAAAGCCTCACAGCTAACACTGGATTTCCCTTTTAGGTGTAGAGAATGGAACAATTTATTTCCAACTGTAATCACTAAATACTGTGATGCATTACAAGCTGGCCATATTGCAAGTGTGCATCGATTCATGAAATCATTGTCTGAATAAAGGCTTCCCATAAATCAGCTCTAGGCGCTGGTAACACCATATTCATTTACCTTAGTCTTGTATAATAAGCAGAACTCTGGGAAACACAGAACTAAAAAAAAAGTTGATGTTCCAGGAAAGGAGACATGTGCTCCTGATGACTCATACTGCATTCTCCGCACTGGGAGCTTTACATATGTGTCCATAATCTGAAACTCAAGAGAAATGGGAGCATCTCCAGAATATATGTGATGTAGTTTTAAAGTTAAAGTAATGAGGAATTGTCTCAGAATAGTGGGATTATAATTTAATATACGAGCCTACTTTTTTGTTGACGAACAGTTATTCTGAATAATCAGACATTTCTAGTTTCCGTGTTAAAATATGTAAACATTTAAGCAAGTCATTAGGTTCAATGTCATGTCAATGTTATGCTATTCGGGAAGGTGTATAAAAATGTAAAATTCACTTGTTCCTTTTATATTACAGTCGGTCATGGTTTTTGCTGACTTTTTGCTTGTGTTTTTCCTAGTTTAGATGAATACTGTCTTCATGCCTTTAAAAACTTTGGCAGGTATTGCATGCCTTGGAGCAAAGTTGAGAAAATTGGATCCAGAGGTCTGGCTTGGGCTTTAACTCATCGCCTACAATGTTGTGCAACAGTTCATCAAATAAATCTATTTTATCTGGCAATTTTATGTGGATTTTTTTTTGTATTCCTGATTCTGAAACAAATCATTGTTCATCTGTTTTTTGCTACTTTGGCTACCTTAAAAAGGGTGGATATAAGTTTAATGTGTTTTCAGATGGATTGTATGGAAGTCTCTGTAATATATTTTTTGTTTGTTTACGTAGACACATGCCAAACTGATGCCAAAGGATTGTCTGATACCACAGAAAAGAGCACAAATCCATCTCCCAGAGACCGCTGTATTGATGTGCAGGAGGACATGAGCACAGAGAGCCCTGCTCATGGTGACCCTATAAGAAGTAAGTGTTCATTTGTCGATTAAACACTGAGGTAGCAAATACAGTGCAAAATATTGCAACATTTACCTGCTTTCAGTCAGTTTTCTAAGTAAAAACTGCATTGGTGCATTGTTTTATTTTAACTTATATTGTAGCCCATGTGAACTGTAGTGGTGGAGAAACTGATTCAACCTTGCTGGAAAGATAAAGAGGTAGTAAAATGTGCAGTTATCTGCTGACTATTTAAACAACTCTCACTATTTCTTTTTTTTTACATTTGCAGCCATACATTGTATTCTGTTTGTCATACATTGTATTCTGTCATCACTTGCATCATAATGACTGTAATGGGGTCTGCTGCTTCACCCCCAACCTCTCAGCCTTCGCGAACTCACCTGTCAGTTAGACTCCTGAAACCGACACTCCCAATTAAAACGTTTCTCATTCTTTTCTCTTGATTTCTATTCTTGTCTATGATAGCAATTAACATCAAATTAAAATGGACATTATCATTTTTGGAATTGCTATTTTTCACTTGTATGTCTTTACCAACACATTTTATTTATTTTTATTTTCTGATGATTTATGTGTTGAATCACGTTGTTCTAGCTTTATTAAAAGTTATTAAAAATTCTTCACATACAATAGCGTAGTACATAATAGTGCTGCTTAAACAATAGGTTTAATTTCACATTGTGACAAAATTTATTATGATATCAAATATTATTTAGTCATATATTCCAGAACTAAATGTGTTTCTGATACAAAAACACACAGTTATGGGTAACGCCCTTGTCATGCAGTGAGATGAAATGATCACGCAGACAAAATACATCCTAAATATCGTGAGCAACAAAAAGCATGTACAGTAGTCTGATTAAGTGCTTCAGTTTGATTTATAGTCCATGCAAGCGTAATAGGACTGTTCATGGCTCTCTTTGACACTCTCTGAATAAATCACCATACCAGTCTTTTTAGGTGCTTTGTTTTATTAGTTCCTTTGTAAAGATCAGTGACATGTTTTAGCTCCTTGATGATCCTTCTGATGTGTCTGTCAAGGTTTTTGGTCACCTGGTGTCTTACTGTATTAATGTCACAATTTTGGTTTGAAAAAAGGTTTCCAGGAAAAGCAAATGCATATTTTATGTATCCCAGTCTCTGATCAATAGTGCACATAGCTTTTCTTCTATATATTCCTCAAATAACTTGTTGCAAAAATGTAGTTCAGGAGGAACACTTTAATCGTTATGCCTTGAGGAAGAAAAGTCAAGACTGGGATTACAAACATTGCACTGAGAAACAAGACAAGAAAGACCGGCAGACACAGAGATAGACAGGCAAAGAACAATATTATTATTATATACAAATAATTATTTTTTGACTAAATTGACATATAAACAACTTTTATACAAAATTGTATGATGTGTATATGGAATTGTATAAATGTATAAATATAGCTTCATGAATTGCATCTAGTCAAAATAAAGGCTAACCTTTTGTCTTGTTGCTAGGTTAAAGGCAGAAGTAAGTGTATGTCACACCTCCTTTAGTTCATTTGATGTAGTTTATTTTTATTATAATAGTATAATATAATTTAAAGTGATGGTGTGCTTCTTCCTTAAATGATGTGTATGATATATATCTAGATTGATAGGAGGCAAAATTCACTGCTAAAGCTACAGTGTTTTAGATCGAACTTATTCAATAAACTTATACAATACTATTTTAGTATTGAAAACAAAATGGTGTCTTTTTTTAATTTAACACTGCATTTCTAATGCATTGATTGATTGGATAAATTAATGAATCAGTTTGCAAGTTTATGTGGTGTTTAAAATCTTTTTTTAGATGCATAGACAGAGAAATGTTTTATAATTAATCAGATACACAATATTCAGCAGACTCTGATAAGCGATACTGCAGCATAAACTACAAAGCCTATAAAGCGTGCATGCTTAGAGC
Source organism: Tachysurus fulvidraco (assembly GCF_022655615.1). Classification (NCBI taxonomy): domain Eukaryota; kingdom Metazoa; phylum Chordata; class Actinopteri; order Siluriformes; family Bagridae; genus Tachysurus; species Tachysurus fulvidraco. The sequence goes on from NC_062536.1 coordinate 11,903,381, forward strand.
ACATCTTGTAAAGAATCATTAGCATGTATATTAAGGTTTCTCAGAATCCATACACCGAATCCTATCACTACACATTAAATTAGTTGTAATTGTTACACTGTTTGCTGACAAACATTTTTGCATATATTCACTTCAACTCTGATATTCTTGTCTGTTATCTGCAGCGCTTAAGTTTAATTATGCAAATGGTGGATGTGAGTTAAGCGCCATAGTCTTTATGAGTAAAATGGTTGCAAAAAGAATGGCCTAATTCTTTATACAAAAAAAATCGGATGAAATTCGTAAGCAATTGATTTGAAGTTAATGTTTTTCTATATACAGCAATTTAATTGTATCATGCTTGATCATTTTAGATGTGGTTTCCTTTGCAAAGCCTCCTCTTTGAGAGCTGTATGAGTCAGGAAATCCCATTGTGGTTTGACATTGGCTTTGGCTGCCCTGGATCTGGGAAATACAGCTAAGGATTTGAGCTTGGTGAATTCAAAAGCCTTTCACATTGAGTAGCAATGATATGTTAAATAAAACCCAGTGTGCTCAGAGCCTGATAGTTTATGTGTGGTATGTAAAGTTGTATGTCGATTTTCTACCAATGAATTCACATCGATAAGTTTGGATGGAAAAGATGTTTAATTCCTGAATTCCCCTGCACTAGTAGGAAATAATTATGGAAAGAGATTTGAAACAGAGGTTGTGATTGGAAATTTCTCAACACTTGTTTATGGAGGGGAAAATTACTAACACACCCTCTTCCTACAGTTCCATTGTGTGGAGTACAAAAAAAATAGTTTGAAGAGTTTTTTTGCTGGATGTCGTCTAAAGCACTATTCGGACGGGACTAGTTTTACGTGGGGACGTGGAGTAATGCAATTTTACCTCAGGACGTCTGTAATATTAATTGGCCAATTCGCACGGGACAAGACATCTCAGTAAAACTAGCAGAAGTGGGAGGGGTAACTCGCTTTATGCACCACAGTAACCTCCTTGTCGTCATGTGCGTATGACGTTGCTTCCTGTTTCAAGCGCCTCCATGCTTGCAAAATGCGCCAAAAACTACTTTTAAACAGGAAATGACGGAATTTTACCGTACATATTTACAGCGGGTCTTTTCGGACGGGATTAGTATTACCTGAGGTAATTTTTCCGGACCTTTTTACAGAAGGTAAAAGTCGGCGTAATCTTTACTGACATTGTCCGTAATAATTACCGAGATGGCACATTCGGACGGGACTAAAATCACGAGAAGCTCTGGTAATAATTACTTTATCCCCACGTCCCCACGTAAAACTAGTCCCGTCCGAATAGTGCTTTAGAGAGTGTCTCTCTTTTCCTCTCTCTCTCTCTCTCTCTCTCTCTCTCTCTCTCTCTTGCACACGCAGACGCACACACACGCCAAAAGCATAATCTACAGTATACATCATCAGTATTATGTGACATATCCCCAAGATTTGTGTTATAGTTTTTAGATATAAAACTCAGTTGTTCACAGCACATGGCTAAGATTTTATATATATAATAGAACAGAACAGTTTAGGCTCACTAACAGCAATGAATTGCTTTCTTCTGACAAAATAGTTCATTACTTTGTATTATCATCTGCTCAACTGCACGTCTTTCTAAAACATGTTTTTATTAATAAACCTTTTACGACTGAAAGTTATGACTTAACTGTGCTGGCTCATCAAAGTGTGAAGTATTGAAGCAATATTCAGGCTAAAGTAAAGCTAAAGTCTTCCTGGGAAATTGGAGTTATTATTAAACCTGTGACAGACAAGTGTTATTGTGTCAAAATGAATTAGAGTCTATCATGTCCTAAAATAATCTGGGCCATGCAGATTGTGGGTGTGTGTAGGACACGTGGAATTTCTAAGCTTTGATTATTGGAAGCGGTGTATTTTTGTCAATTGCTTTGTTGCATTAGCTTTGCTGTATTAAAAGGTAGAGATTTTGCATATGTTTTCTGTCGTGTGATGAAATTTTTGTGACAGTGATATTTTAGCATTCTAGCATTTTATAAAATCTAAATTTTGTTTAATGTGCAGTGGGTTTGGGGCGAATGACAATAGCAGCGGGAAATAGGCTCATGTTGGCTATCGGGTCAGGTATTTTCAAATGTCTGTGGGGAGAATATAGTGTCTGCAGCTTTAAGATTGATGATTAATTTAAATTTGTTGCATTCAATTATGCGTTTCTTTTTGTCTGTATTATATCCTATACGAATCTTAACCTGCTGTCTGTCTTTGGAGCAGAGCAAAAAACATCTTTCTGTGCTGCATCTTATATTCCTGTGTCTGTGCTGTCAAACAGATAAAGCTGAGACTCTCAAATCAGGAACAGGGTTGAAAAAATAACGGTGTTTTCAATAGTTTCATTTAGAGCCACTTCACTAGACAAGTATCACATATATACACACATAGATACACACACACATGCATACATCATACATAAATTTACACATACAACCATACATACATACACACATACATACAACCATGCATACATACAACCATACAACCACACATACACACATACATACATACATGCATACATACATACAACCATACATGCACACTGGGCGATATGGCCTAAAATAAAAATCCCCTATTTTTTCACAAAAAATTTGATTTACGATTCGGATGGATTTTTCCTGTATTTACATATACACACCTGAGACAGATTCCAAGGGACCATCTGCAAAGTGCAAAATCCGAAAGGCGAATACTATAAAAACAGTCGTTAACTTCACTGTAATACACTGTACTGACACCAAATTCAGCTCACACACCACTGATATCCTGATAGTTATACTACAACACATATTTGGGGGGAATGTCTTTTTGTAAAATAATTTTTATGATTATTCATATAAACAAAACAGTACAGTGTATTACAGTGAAGTTATTGACTGTTTTTAAAGTATTAAAAACTTTGTGGTGTTCGCACATAGAAACTTGTGTATTTTGTCCAACGCGGAGGAAAGCTGATTTTGAGGAAAATTGGGTTGTAGCTGCCTCTCTACATTACTACGATAAAAAAGAGGTGTTATTTATGTAATAAGAGCGTTTAGCTCAGGAGTTATTGACTCGGGAATCTCGAATCTGTGAATATGTGGCCAACTTTACTTAAGTCGCAATACACAACATAAAGTATAATGTTTGTTGATGCGTATAACAGGAATTCACTGCATCCATGATCGCTTTCCAATGGGCCCCCTTCTTAGCATACTGGATACAGTTTGTAAATGTTTCTAAGACGGTAGGTTGTTTTTTGGCGCAGTGCTTGTGCTGCCGTGGTCTTTTTCATTTCGCAGGGCAGTGGGAAATTTGCTCCCACTCGACAGCATGCCTCTGTTTAAAGTGCTGCAGTAAATTAGTCATACTGCTACCTTTGCAAGCAACAGACTTTAAACACACTTTGCAGCGGGGTGTTTGTTTGTTCTGCCTCTGACGCCGCAAAACCGAACCAATTCCATATGACCGATGACACCGTGCCTTTCTTGGTAACGAGTTCTTCCCTGCTTGCTGCCATGTTGTTTGTGTATCCCTATGGCAAACGCGTGGGGGGAGGGCTGAGCCCATTCGAAACTACGGGAGCCCGGGGGGGAGTGACAGCGGATGTTAAAGAAAAAAACGATTTTCATTCAAACAAATCGATATAAACTACACATTTGAGTTAATTTATCACCCAGCCCTAGCACACATACAACCATACATGCACACATACAACCATACATACATACAGTACGTAACTCTTCAGCTGTTCAACACTGAGCATGTTCATATGTAGATTTTTCAAGCAATTCATAAAGTTGATACAGAAATCACTGGTTAAGGTAGTTAAGTGGGAATCTCACTTCTAGACTACTTTTTGACATTTCAGTCATGATAGAAGGCACATTTTTATAAAAGGTAAAGAGAGCTGTCAGACAAATTGATTGTGATTGAAATGGCTCTTTTCTGTCATGGTGCCCGATGTACAAAGACTGAGAGAAGTAGAGAGGCAGACACTGCACTGATTGGTGTAGAAACTGCATCAGTCAGTCTGCAGGATCAAATGCCCATTTGTATTAACTAATATTTAATGAGAAACACTACACTTTCTTTACTGACATTACAAGCCATTTAATGCAAAAGTTTTTAAAGCTTTTGCTTCTTTTAATCATGCCTGTGTATGACGTTAACAAATAACACCGCAGTTAAGTAATGCATTAAATGTTTAAGTGCCAGGTCATGGACAGCTTTACATATCAGAACATTTATAGTTCCCATATTTAACACATAAAAGCAGGATTTTCTTATGTTGCCTTTCATAAGGATTGTATTTAAGCGTGTATCAGGATAAAAACATGAACAAAAGCTGATAGATAGCTGATAGATAGATAGTTCTAAAACATACTTAATTTAGCATGTTTTAGAACTCTTAAGCACACCGAGATGTTTCTTAGTTTTCATAGCAAACATGCTGTCAGGCATGTTCTATCGTTTCATTAGAAAATTCTCATTTCATAATGTGTTTATTGCTGGTTTGAAAAGAAACAAGAGCAGTGTATGAAACTGTTGTTCACATGATTTTATGGTCTCCTGAATACCAGCTAGAAATAACTATGCTTCGGTGGTTATCCTCACAAGGTTACATCATTCTCCTGATAATTGTGCAATGGCTCTGGTTATGTATGTTATGTGTTTTTCACTTCATTATCAGGAATACTGCTGAATAAAAATAGTTAGAGATAGAATCAAATGTACATTGGTTGGTGTTTATGATTTCTGTGGTTATGAAAGAATGAAGTGGACTAAAATTTAATCTCGAGAACACGAATTTGATACATGTGTACTTTTGATGGTGCACTCCTTTTGGAAAAAGAAACAGCAGTCTAATGGACCTGATGAGACCTCAATATGGTGCTCATGACTACTTAAGCTCCGATTGCGTACAAAATGTATTCATTTGACAACCCATTTTCATCGCATAAATGGCAGGCACTAATCTTTTAGGATCTTTGTGGTTATTTTTTTCATTTCTTCACGCTAAGAAAGGTAATTGTAAAGAATTTGGTTTAAAAAAGAAACGAAAGACTATAGCAGCATATGTTTTACTCACACCTGCGTGTTCTAATTACTTTAGTTTTAAAGAATGGTTTCATATCTTTCACGTTACACAGAATGCTAATTTGGTCTGATCACATGTCTCCAATGCAAGGGCCCATTAGAACAGAAGGCTAATTTTCAAGTGATTACTTCACAGTGGGTCATGAAATCAAAGCGGTATAAATAGGGTGAAATGCTAGCACAGAGGTTGATTAAAATGGCCATTGTGATTCTACCTCTGTGATAATTATTTCCTCATTGTCTTGGGTGTAGATACATTCATATGGAAAATTTCAAGCATTTTAATTAGCATTCTGCCAATGCCCAAGGCCTTTGAAAGAATTTATGTGCGTTCGATTTAGTCCAATTATCTCATGCATGCATCCATTTCTTACCATGTAATCATAGTGTGTTTGACTTTTCTTAACTTTACAATAACATTGTCATTGCGCTGAAAAAAAATAAAGAACCTCAACCTTCTTACACAAGGTAAGCTTGTTTTAAAAGGAAAGTTTACATATGGAAATATACAGTGGATATCATGGCCACTGTGGGGTTTGCCATCTACAGAAAGCCAGTATTCTGTGTGAGAATTGTGAGCTATTTTACAGCAACACAGAACAAGGCCTGCCTTAGAAGCATCCATATCAAGAAATGGTGCTTTTCAGCAAGGGGGAGGGAAAAAAACACTTCAAATGATAGTAGAGCAGTGGGATTACTGGCCTTCTAACAGGGTTTTGGCTTCAACATTAAGGTTAAACCCCTTTTCTATTACAGAGCTCTCTGGTGATGTGGCCCCCTCTGGCCCTGCATGTTTGCAGGTTCACTGGCTCTGTAGTAGGTCATTCCGTCAGGCCTCTGATCACTCAGGGGTGACCAGGGAGCCGAAGTGCACACAGCGCTAAAATCGATACAGCCGTCTCCCTTTAAATAGCCACTCAGACACACGAGCTCCTCTGTCTTTTAACCCGATTTTTAGGCTTAAGGTCTTGATTGGCACCCTAAAGCCAGAGCTCACTGACCCACAGCTGTCATATTAGTGCTGTTAATGTTAGAGATTGATACCGAGCAAATAAAGGAACCATGTCTATAGATATTTTTATGAACTGTCCAGTCTCAAGTGGATTGGAGAGAAGTGCTTCTTTCCCAGATCCCATTGTCTCTTTTTTTGGCCACTGATACAAGACACATTGTACTTGTGTCTGTTTGTAAAGCTGATATGCAGTATCATGCTATCGAACTCTTCAGCTAGTTTTTTGACGAGTCCTCAGCACTGGATGATTTTTTATTTTACTTTGTTGGAATCTGAGAGTCATCTGCTTAACTGAAACTGAAAATATATTCAATTTTCCATCCTGCACCATTCACCACTGTGTTGTTGAGTTTTTGTTTGGAGTTGTTTAGGAGGCTGGGTGGAGCATGTTGGTGCTGGCAGCTGCCTCAGCTGCCTGGTCTGAGTCATGTCATAAGTGATCATTCTGAGAAAATGTGGTAGCTGAGTAAAAAGGCTAAATCTGTACAAGATGTGCATTTTACTGCTGCACTTTTTGGTAAAGTTTTGTATTTATTGCATTTTTCTCTTTTCCCGGAGTAGACACAGATTATAAGAAAAAATGCCTTAGAGATTAGTTTAGAAAAAAGAGAAACCTACACATCATTTATTTTTAATTTTACAAGCATTATCCCAGTGTGGTAGTTGAGTCTCTACAGTTTGCATTGTCATGATGATGGCACAACAAAAAAGAGACTTTGGAGCCTGGATTCAAGTTCTTGAAAAGTGAATACGATTTTTCTCAGTGCATGTCATTTGACACAAATTGTCTCTCACTGAATGAGGTAATGATTTCTATAGCAGTCAGACATGTTAATCGCCGTAAATACAATTTTGAAATCAAAGAATGATTGATGATTGCCTTTGCTGTCCCTGGAGCTGCAAAAGATTTTTTCCATAACACTCCCCACTCTTGTCTTTCAAGTTGCCTTCTCCACTGTAAAATGTAATTAAGCAGAACAAGGTCCGAAGGGGCTGTTTTTTTCCACTCAATCAGCAGCCAAATTACCAAATTTGAAATTAGTAATTCCCAGATGCCTGGCTTTCCTAGTCATTATTAAAGAAGGAAAACGAGAGAGGCAGACACACAAGTGGATAAGTGTGAATGGGGGTGATTTGGAGTATCAAACACTTGTCAAGAGTCTGGTTTATACAGCAGGTGTATATAGCACCTCCACATTATGGGCAATTTATTTGAAATTTTTATCAGTTTATTTGACGGGATAAATTTCAATGATTGTCACAAAATATAAAAAGGTAGTATGACAAAACAATTAGGAAATTTGGCCTTGTTTCATTGTCTGACTCAATGTTGGAGGCACTTTATTTTGATCATGCACAGAAAAATACAAAAGGTGTACAAATCGATAGTGCAAGAAAATCTTGGTAATGATTTTCGTTTTTAGAGTGACCATGCAAATTTAATAAAACACTCGATAGATTATTTTTGAGAGAGTTGGAGTAGATTAGCAACCGTCACCAGAATAAAGCAGTTACTCCCAGTTTACGCACACCAGGCATAACATACGTACTTGCTTAGGTGTCCAAATGCTTTCGTGTGGCTTTTTTTTTTATTTGCTTCATTTCAGCTTCATATCTGATATCCCACTTTATGATTTCCCACTATGTTCTGCATTACCTTAAGTTTAATGCCCACCTCCAATGTGATCTGAGAACACTATTTTTAAACCCCAGTAGTCAGTAAAGGAAGTCCTTGCAGTAGAGTTGGAAGGTCAGCTCATGTATTAGCTTTGATGTGCCAAAAGAAATTTGAAGCCTCAATCCTTTGTAATAATATTCATTATAAAATATTTTTTTATTATTTACATAATCCCATTGTTTTCGAGTTTGAAAACAATGGGATTATCTATAGTTTTATAGAATCTATAGTTTTTAATGAAAATAATGTTGCTGTGGATGGAATAGAATGAGCACGTGGAATGTTTGGAGGAAATAATGCCCCTCCAGGCTGTTTTTATAGAGGACAGAAGCTTGGCTAGTAAGTCACTGCATATTTGCAATTGAGACTTTCATTTGTGGGCAGATGCAGGAAGATAAAGTATTTCTATTTGGTTATATTATGGAAAAGAGATCATGATAAATTATATAGAAATTAGAAAATGAAAATTTGTGTTGGTTTATTTGATTTATCCTTAATATACAGCACTTCAGTCAGGAGAAATTAAGGGACTGTACATACAGTTTTAGTTAGAGATTCTAGAAATACATGCAGCATTGTGTATATTTTCCGTTGGTAGAGCCTTAATTGTTGCTACACATTTTTAGGAGACAATTAGATATTTGTTATTTGTTTGTTTATTTAGCTAGATGACTTCAGTGAGGTGACTGATGATTTACTGAATATTAACGATGGAATTTTCTGTAAACAAATCTAAATACAGGATAGAAATCTAATGCTATTTGTCATTTGTATATGTGTGTGTACCTGTTGGTGCCTTAATGCTCACCCACAACCTCCCACATGACACTTTTTTCTTTTTTTTTCTTCTTTTTTAAAAGCAGTCTTTGTTTGTGTTGATCCTAGTCATTGATATTCACACACGTTTTGTTCTTGGGAGGTCTGTGATGCTCTGGCTCTGTGTCTTTGGGGTACAATTTTAAATTCTTTCAATGGAGCCATTTTCTGCGACACAAAAACGGTGGTGTTTATATACAGTTTTACATAGAGAGCGGCACAGCAGCAGTGCCGGTTCACTCCAGGCACCTTCCGCACGGTCCCTGTGTGGGGTATTCGCCAAACACATGGTGACAAATGGCAATTATATTTGTGTGTTCTTCATGAATCCATCAAACATTGGCCTTTTAAAAATGCTCCCAAGATATTTCAGCCTGTCAGATGCAGGGGACCAAATTGGGATGCTGCTTAGACAGTCAAGAAGCACTCGCCCCCAGTTTGCCCGTGATGTGTTTGACAGAGTGAGCAGAGGAATACCATGTATTATTCAACTACAAATGTACACTCTCAACAGTTGTTGATGTGTTTGAAGCAGAGCAGTTAGAAGTCCAATTTGAGCTGTCCCCCCATTCCCTTTTCTGAACATGTTGTTATAATGCATCTTGTCAGCTTGCATACAACAGTAGTCAGTATGTTTTTCTGTTTACCTGCATCTGTTTGAGTTAGCCATGTTTAGGGCTCTTTACTTTGCGTTTGGATGTTGTAAACGCAATACTGTCCTGCATTAGACTACGTCCTTTGCTGCTGTTCAAAATTCTTTTGAGTATTTTGACTAACTCTGCTAAAGCTGAGTCTGTGTCCATTTTGACTTCTGAAGAATTGAAAATGTAACCTGACATTTTTTTCTTTTCTTTTTTTTTTTCCCACGGCTTCCTTATAGTGGTAAGGAATGTGCCTTATCTGGAATGGAAAACATCTTAGATGGCAACAAAACAAAAGTTGACTTAAGTCCATAATAATGTTGGCTCATGCACACATACAGTACATACATACATACATAATAATGTTGGCTTATACCTCCTAAAATGTACAATATATATTTTTGTGATGCTCTGTGTTAATAAGATCCTGGTTGCAGCCATGGTGCTATCTGAAGAATATTCTATTGAGAATTTAGTATTATTTCTCAGTTTTTTTTTATTGTGCTCCCAATTCATTAACACTCGGAAGTTCATTTAAAATTTGACTAACAGCTGTGTGGACTAATAGGCAGGAGCTTATTGGGCATGCCTGCTGTTGGATAGCTCTGCTATGAAGATGCATGTAGATGGTTGGCCCTCAAATGTCTATACTTGTTTAGGAGTACTTGCATGTAGATTGGCGAGAAGATAAAGATCCAGGCTCGGCCTGAGTTTAATTGCATTGTTTTACATTTGCATTCCTGTCAGAGATCTCCCTCGGTGATGTGTTGTTAAAAAGCAGTGGGCTGCATTATTTTGCCCCCTCTTGTTAACCGTAATTGCACTTGTTGGTGTTCTGATGATTCAGAAAATACAAGGAAAAAGCTCTTCCCTGGCTGACTTCATTGAAAATTTCAGTTGTATTTCAAATCAATGTTTTGATGCAAGCTGTCAAAAAAAGTTGCCTTATGATTACTGCTGTGTAGACTTGCACAAAGAAAATGCAAAGTGAAATTCCAGAATGTACAGGAGCAAAAGAAGATGAATAATTCAGAGCTCAATAAGTGTCTGTGGTGTGACTCCTTCACTGATACAAATAGTGAGGAAGGCAGAGCTCCCAGGAGAGCTAAATACACAGGAGATCTTCCTGCTGAAGATGCTCCTGTTTCATCAGGTAGATCAGCTCATTCCAGCACCTACTTATGCCTGTAACACATGTGTAGGCTGTAAGTAAATGAACATCATGGCAGCGTGGACCTTATTATGAGCAGAGACAGCATGAAACTCACATTCTCAGTCACACATTCTCAGGCTGCTGTTCTGGATTAACAGACCTCTGATAATGGATCACAGCGAGTGTTTTCTTTACCCGGACAAATCCAAATTTTGTGTTTTTTAAGCTGACACAAGTAGAATAAGCTTTTTCTCTATTACAGTAGCACCTCTTCACAAATGGGCTGCGTCACCCAAATATTGACTTGGAAACGGCTCATTTGAGGTTTGCTGAAGTTTACACCTGAATGCTTTTTTTAATCATGTATTCCAGTGTATATACCAATATATGCCATTTTTAGGTCTAGGCCATCACAAAAAGAGCTCTAGATGTGTTAATTAGGGACTGAAGTTAGGGATTGAATCATTTGTTTTGGCTTGTTAACCACTACATTGATTTTGACGAAGCTTAGAGCATTAGGTGTGAAATTAGCACATGCTACTGTGTTTGCTAATAAGAGGCCAAATGGGTAAAATATTTTGAATATTTAATAGCTGAAATGTCTTTAGATATAAGGCCAAGGACGCTAATATACATGGTACAGTATATGATATACACATTCTTGTATCTGCAATTTGACACCCACAGTCTAATTTTTTTTTGTATTATTATCTCTCTCTCTCTCCCTCTCTCTCTCTCACCCTCCTATATGTGCACACGTGTTTGTGTGCATGTGTGCAGCCCAGCCTCAGCCCAGTGATGGAGAGGCCACACGGCTGCACAATGGCCTCCACCCAGGCATGAGCAATGGCCATAGGACTCCACCAGGAGCCACACAGCCTGCAGCCCCTTCTGCCTCCTTTTCTGAGATGAGGAAACCACCACCTCCTGTGTCTCAGCGTGTGCAGAAAAAACTGCGCTCTAGCCTGTCCGTCAACAGTGACAGCAGCAGGAGGAGCAAAGGCAGTTCCACAGGCTCCCACAAACCTGGCTCCTCTCCAGAAGGTAAGCAATACTATACACAGACATTCTCTCTCTGTCTTGTGCACACATGCGCACACACATACATGTTTATAAGATTAGAAACTTTGGATAATTATTGCACAACCCCTTCTTGCTTCTAATTGGACTTGAAAACTAACCACAACCATAAATAACTATTTTTTTTTGAGTCATTGCTCACAAAGCTAAAATTGTGCAAGGTCTTTGATAAGCCAAAAAAGCAGCTAGCACCTTGTCAGGTCAGATGATGATTTGAATGCAGTAATGAAGGAGCTCACCAGTGCATTAGTAATGGTCACCAAGGTGTGACCTTTTAACAAGGCCTGGGAAAGTGGGGGGTCTGCCATATGTCAGCTCCACCTCTGCATGGGCCCTCGCTCTCCTCTCTCACAGTGTCCTCTCATTAAGATCTGCTTTGTGGCTCTGCAACACACACCTCAACTCTCTCTCTCTCTTTCTCTCTCTCTCTCTCTCTCCCCCCGTCTCTCACACACACTTTACTGTCTCACACACCCCCACTTTGGCTCAGTGCTCTTCCATGCTATACTAACATTTCTTATAAAGCACATGTCCATAGTGTAGTTAAATGTGGCATCAGCTCAAGTTGAAAACAGTGATTTAGTTTACCTTAAAAAAAAAAAGTATTTTGTTGTGCTTTTATTAAATATGAACGGTGCCACATGCTTTTTTTTTTTAATAGTTCGATTACGGTAGAGGAAGATTGCGGCATAGATTTTTTTTTTTTTGTCGCTGCCGATTTGACAGAAGTGTCTGTTTTTAATAGCATCATACCATCAACTTGTTAATTGGTGAGAGAGAAAAAAGCCACTTCAATAAGTCTCATTACTGCTTTTGTGTCTGTTATTTGTAGCATTGTGGTCTAAATCAATATGCTCACTCAAGTATCTATTTCCCTCTGGAGAACAGCAATCTGTTGTGTTTTAATGTTTACATGGATTACCATAATCTGTTTGCATGGGAAATTAGCTACTAAACAGGTGGGAAAGCAGAAGAATAAAGCCTTACCAGGAGCCACTCAGGGGATTTTGCTTTTTTGCATTCTTGGCTTGTATGTCTTGGCACTAATATTCAGCTGTGATAACATCAACCCTGTTGCAATTAATTGAGAGCTGCTTTGTTTTGTGAATAGGTTAGAAACTTTACTGATCGTACATTTCTCTCGTAAGCATTTACTCATTTCTACAAATCTAATAAGTGCAACAGAATCTACTAGAAAGCTGCTATTCGATATTTGATATTTCTATATTTCTGTCTTGTGTGTCCCCTCAGATTAGCCAAGAAACTTCTTACTTTTTTAGAGCTTATCCTTGGCTGTGCACTGTGCTATCACAAATGTTTAACATCTAGCAATACGTGCATGACACGTGAGTTTTTTGTGGTGTCCTATCAGCAGTTATCTGATGTTTGCCATCGTCCTGCTGGTGCAGCTTTAAATTTGATCCAGTTGTCAGTACATTATAAGTCTCTCTCCTCTTGTCTTTTGCTTCCACTGTCATTCAGGGTCTGAGGCAGAAGATGAAGTCTTTCTTCATTTCAGTGTTCCTACACAATTCACTGTTCTGTGCCAGATCTATCTTGTTTTATGTCAGGCTGCCCCTCTTTTTGATGTTAGCCTCTGGGTTCTTCCAGATGTCTCATACTGTTTCCTCTGCAGCGCTCAGACTAGTTTCGTTTTTCTTAAACTCTGAGCTTTTTCAGCTACAGCTGACATTAAGCATAACATGTTCCTAGGAGTGATGTCAGTTTTGCAGGGCTGCCTGTCTCCTGCGTATATTACCCAGCCTCTCATTCCTTAAGATTCATAATAATCACTGCTGATAAATTATGCATCCAAGAGAATGGATAAAGCACTGTATCACATTAATCTATGTCTAGAAACTACCAATAAAGACCTGAGAAAAAGTTATGAACTTTAAATATGAAGTTGAAGAGTGTTTCATCAGTACTTTGTTATTACATTTTCATTCATTGTAAACAGTCAGTTTAATTGATAAGTCACAATTAAGGACAGTGTCATGGTTTTAGGTTATTACACCTGTCTATTGAAACCCATGTGCATGCGAGTAAGGTTATTGTTCTACCACGTGACTTCTCCTTTAAAAAAAAAAATCACTTTGATTAAACAAACATGAGTATTCAGGGGTCTTGAGGCTGAGCTTTACTCTTTATTCTTCATATAGTAGCTCCAGTCAGTCTGAGTATTCTCCCTGACAGCTCACCATGAACCGATGAAAGCCATGCAAATGTAGTGTTTTTTGGAATGACACCATCAAGTCCATTTCTCTAAAATATGTATCAAATCCAATTACTTGGCTCATAGTTGGAAGAAGTATAACCAGCAGGGTGCTGTTAGTCTCTTAAACACTAGCTCTATATCCCTGTGTGATGTGCCTCTAATGAAAATTAACTTTGTGAATTTTTGTTCAGAAAGCTTTAAAATCTCCAGTTTTTTAGTTACAGATCAGTCTTGCTGTTAGAATTGCCCGAAGTGGTTATACTAGGAAGCATTTAAGTTTTAAACTTGGGTAGGTAGACATAATAGCATATTTATTCTACCGACCTAGTGAATAAAACTGCATCTACTATGTCATTTATGTTATTTGTCATTTATGTGAACACCTTCAGCTGACCATTGTCAGAAAAAATGACCCAAAAACCTGTCATCTTGCACATCTGTAATTTGAAATGATGTGCTGCATCCCTATAAGAGGCCAGTAGAGAGGTCAAATGTTAATCAGGGATGAGAGAAATGGTAGCATTAGGGCAATTTGTGAGGGAAAATCTCGGACACTGCTAATCAGCTTTACGTGATCAGGCCTGTGCTTTTGCATGATGATAACCCCATTATTTCCAAAGCTACTAATCATCCCTAAAGTGGAATTCATTCCTTCGAATTTCCTTGATTTCTTTCCTCTTTCCTCCCTGCTTAGCTGGAATCCTCCCTACTCTCACACAGCCATAGCCCCACACATTTATGTTGAGAAGTCAGTTAATTATGCATTTCCAGTGCATTTTATCTGCAGGGTTTGAAGCACATGTAGTACACTGTTGATGTCCTGCAGGTTTACTATATAAAATTGATGATTATGCTGCACATTTTGGTTTACTGATGTTTTTTCCTTTGCTTATTGAACTGTTTTCTCATAACTGGCCGGTGGGAGCAGACTGTTGTGTGCACTGCATCCTAGCCTGCCTGTTCTGCGAGTTTCTCAACCTGTGCAACATGGTGGTGGCTCAGGCATCATGCGGCGCCTGCACATCAGAGGCTTGCTGCTGCTGCTGCTGTGCAGACGACCTGGGAGACGACTGTAACTGCCCCTGTGACATGGACTGTGGCATTATGGATGCCTGCTGCGAGTCCTCTGACTGTCTCGAGATCTGCATGGAGTGCTGTGGCATCTGCTTCCCCACATAAAAGCTCTGTTTGCCAGTAGGTATCACATGGAGACAGAGACATTCCTGTGTGTGAAAGTACATGTGCCTGTATGTATGTATCGTGTTCTTGAAAGTATGCATGCATGTACACACTCTTACATGAAAGATACAAGTCTGGCCTCCATCCAGCTGAGCAAACAGATGCTTCATCAGTTTAAACAGATTATACATGTTCTGTTTTTTTTTGTTTGTTTTTTGTGTATATATAAAGTTTAAAGTAAAATCATGACTGTCAGTTACTACATTATCTCTAACTAAGACATACTTATTTTGCTCCAGAATTGTTGAAAACTTTAAAAAAAACATAGGCAAATCTTACTTTCTGAGATAATTATTACACCCAGCGATTTAAAATGAATTGTAGAAACTGCTTACACTACTTTAACCAGTGTACCTTTGACAAGCACACTGTTCAAGATTGAATTCAAGCTTATAACACATTCCAGTGCAGAATTTGAGAGCGTGATCGTGATTATTGCATGAAGAGTCATGTGTCTTTCTCAGATGACATGTTTTTGGTGAAGGGAAAAAAGGGAACTGTATTCAAGGAAAAGAGAACAATCCCATAGTAAAATATGTTATGACTTTTACTAAACTCTAGGATATTAACGTCCAAATCAGCACTGAAGATTATTGCTATCTGATCGCACATTTGACCGCTGTTGAAAATCTTTTTGTCTGAATTAAAAAAGGAAAGTCCACATGCGCAAACCTGGGAATATAAAGGTTTCAACAACTTTAATAGGCTTTAGAGAAAGATGCTCTGTGCTGTAATTTTCTTTGTAGTAGGCTTTACCAAAAATATTTATTTCATACCAAATAATTGCTTTTTATTAAAGCTGAAAAGAATTCCCATATGAGAGGGAGAGAGAGAGATATAGATATAGATCTATAGATGTATAGATATAGATATATAGCCGGAGAATCCCATTCACTGCATGTGTCATTCAGAATATATTTATATTTGCTCATGTTCATAAATCATGTCAATAATTCTGGAGATGTCCTTTCTTGACAAGGTCCAACAGTGGTGTTTCGTGTCTTACCTACTAGTTTAACTCAGTTTAAACCATGATTTTATATTTCTTGTGTTACTCTAGATCACATTAGAGTAGGCTTCTAACTACTATGCTCTAAATCAACACTGTAATTTCCACAGATTCACGTCTCTTTTATATATGGCAGAGGGCAAGGCTCTGCACATGTTTCATGGGTATTTCTGTCTGTTTGGAAAGCTTTCTTAAAGCATTGTCTACTGTATCTTGATTCATTACAGGTCTATACTTTTGAGTGTGATGGAAAGACGTTAGGAAGGAATAATGAACGATGATTCAATTGTGGAGGAAATAAATGTACTGTAGATAGTTCTTTGTACTTAACAACATCAAATCCTGTTCATACTCAATTTCTCTTTATTTCACTCAGTCTCGAACTTCACTACAATCTAAACTTTCTTTTTAACTCCTGTTAATGTAAATGCATAGTAGATTCTTGTCTTAAATACTGGACATATTATTCAAAACAATAAACATTCCTGAACCAGCGTTTTTGAGGTTGGTTGTACATGTAGTCATTAATCTAGATGAAATGATTGAATTGATTTTATATGAACAGTTACATTTTATAGTCCTAATGGCCCTTATTTATTATCGTTGCTTACAGTGTTCAGACTCGCGTCTAATCAGAGTGTGTGGGGAAAATATTTGAACATTCCACTTTACCAATGTTTGGTTTGTAGTTAAATCATCAATTAAAATATTATTATAATGAAGATTATCATCAATAATTCTATTTAATAAGTAGAATGGTATAAGTAGTAACAAAAAAAAAATCAAATCAGAATTGCGATTATGGGATCCTTGTACACTAATAGAGGTAATAGGTTTTAGTATCGCTACACGTATGAAACTGATTTATCATTTGTGCTCTTTTTGATATTGTTCATTATTTCCCTGGATCTGACAAAATTCCATTCAACAATCTTTATACTCTCATCTGTGCTCATTTCTTTTTAACTTTGATGGATAAGGGCTATTCCTTTGTGTTGATATGTTTTGGTACGGCTTTTTTTTACGGTGTTTTTGTGAAAACTGACTCATCTCTTCAATGTAAAAGACATACTTGCTTAACTGCACTTTTCCAAGAGGGATATGATTGGAATTAGTAAATAGCAACGTTGGATGCACTAAACTGCTTTTTTTAATCTCAAGACTCTCAGAGCACAAGCAAAACTATTTTTTTTATATATGTATATATTTTAGCTCTGAGCCACTGCAGGGTAAATGTGTGTGTTTGGTGTACGACAATTTGGTAAATACATTTTGTAGACTGATTATTAACCCTAAATGTACCAGTAGTTTGTTTGGTGTATGAAATGCTTGAAATAACAGGGCACTTCTTCAGCAAACTGTATCTGTACTTGTGTTGTTTTTTTTGTTTGTTTAATTCTTTAAAAAAAAACAAAAACTAATAAACCCATTTTTATGTTTTAAGTGCCAAATTTATTAAATATGACAAAATGTGAATAATTTTTTTTAGCTTTTGCATATTTATCCTTTGGCATTTGGTATGTACAAGCAGGGTCCAGTTTTCCAGAAACGTTATAATGTCACGTTTTAACCTTATGTATGTTATGTTTTCTTTATTAGATTCTTCAGTGATATTGTTTGTCAGCATTTATTGTACTGCATTCTTTTGGAAATCATTTTATTTGATCTTTCTCTTCCTGTAGTCATCTTAACTGCAACTTTTTTTTGTCATACAATATAAGACGCTTCGCTTGCTTTTGACACACTAGACACTATCTTTTTATTTGTTTAAAAATGTTTTGTTTAACAAAAATATGTTTTGTTTGATCTTTTTTTTTTTTTTTTTTAAATAATAAAACTGTATTTGAGCCCCAACTCTTAATTGTAAGTAGATACTTGAGATGTATTTGGTCCTTTGTTTCCTACCTACAGTCCTGTTCAGTATTTGCTATTGATCTACCCATTATTCTACATTATAAGGACAAAAGCTTGTGGACCTGACTATCAAATTAGTCTTGTCACAGATTTTGTGATCTCCTTGCACTGGAACTAAGGTGCCCACAAAAGTTTTATTTAAATTTTCGGATTTTTGTTTCATGAGGTTAGAGTAAAGCCTAAGATAATAATCTGCTAGACATCACACAGCTTGTGTTAGTCTAAGTATCCCTTTGTCAGTGATAAAAAGTGACCAATCATGTGGATCTCTCACACACACACACTGAATCACAACACGGTATAGACTCTCTGTTGTATGAGGGCTCTATTTGCCCGTTGCATCTCCGTACTTAGCCCTTTGCATCTCCGTAACTTAATTAAGCCCAGAATTGTCCCCTTCACTGTTTTTTGCACAGATACAACTCTAATCACTATAAAGGATTTTTGTTCTGTTTTTCCAAATGCTCTTACTTGTACCATGACTACCAGTGCTTCCTTGAATTGTGTTTTTGTGCTTTTCTCAGGTTGTTTCCTTTACCCTATTGAACAGATCTTTAGAGACCACCCAGTGTCTTTGTTCTCACTAGCAAATAAATGTCAGTCACTGCCCTCTAGCACAAATTGCAGCTTTTTTCACTATTCTTGCATCACAGGCAAAATCGTCACTAGTGTGTTTGGCTATAAGGTTAATATTTGCCCCAGTTGCATAATACAGCGATTTGAGTTACTAATGCCTTAATGCCGGGAAATAATGACCAGGCTTTTACCCTTTTCTACTACTAAAGGCTGTGAAGCTGCGTGTTCCGAGTGTGTGTAATAGATAATCACTTATACACTATATAATTTAGTTTATTACTAATCCAAATATCAATATCTGTATTTGTTACTTATACAGAATACGTACTCTCACTGTCCACATCATTAGGGACATCTGTACACCTGCACAATCATTCAGATACAGGTCAAGAGCTTCAGTTAATGTTCAGTGAAAAAGTGTGATCTCTGACCTGAAGCGTAGCATGGTTGTTGGTCTAGACAAGCTGTTTTAAGGCTTTCAGTACCTGATAATCTCCTGGGAATTTCACACACAACAGTCAGTAGTTGAATTGTACACAGAATGGTACAACAAACAAAAAACTGGTCTGCAGGCTGACAATAAAGGTGACTTGACTTGACACATTTTGTTGATAAGAAGTCTATGGTTACTACAATAAGCATTTATAATACAGAAATGACAAAAATGCATATTAGAACATAAAAATCATCACACCTTGTGGTGGTTGAGCAGTGACTTCTGTTAGGCAAGAACAGAAATCTGAGGCTATCATAGGCACAAACTCATCTAAACATGTCCAGGTCTTATCTAAGCTGTCCGATTTTAGTGAGCTTTCTGTGTAAACTTTAGGAGTCTGCTGTGTGTGAAAATCCCAGGAGGTCAGCAGTTTCTGAAATACCCGAAACAGTAGATCTGGGTTACAGTAACAGAGACCACAGCTTTTACTGCAGCATTTTATTCCTTGATGTGAGCAATAACACTTCACCTGTATCTACACCATTTTATGTATTATGCAACATAACGATTGGATAATTGCACAAATGAGCAGATTTCCAGGTGTTCCTGTTAAAGTGGCTGTTAAAAATACACAACTTTGACAGTCTTTTCAACACCATTTCTTTCCATCAGCTGTCTAAACCTAGGCTCAAGTGACCACAAAGGAAGGAAGTCTTCAGCTAACACCTATGCATAATGTATTACTCTGTGCTTGCATACGTGCCAAAGTTTGATGGACCTCCGACATGCTCTTATAGATAGTATAGTATAAGAAATTACAGGTGACAGGTCCATCAGCACAGTAAGTTTAGCAAAGACAAGAAGGAAAAAATAGAGTTCAAGTAATGTCACTGTCAATTAATCTCTCCAGGTTTGTATGAAAATAAAATGATAAGGGTGAAGATCTTAATGAAGAACAAGAAGTTTATTCCAGTATAGCAGTGACAAAATACACGAAGTATTTTGGGTTCATCGGAGTCAGTAAGAACCCAGAGCAAATCCTGCTCAAGCATTTTATACTGTTTTCCCTTTTTGTACTTTAAATGAGGTTCCGCTTTGAATGTGTATAGAGCATAAGAACTGAGCTTCTCCCAAATGGCTGGGATACACCTTGTTGTCTAGCCGGATGTCTTTAAATGTTAATCATGGTAATGTACACCTTGTATTGGTATTGTTACAATTGGTATCAACCAAATAATCACTTTAAATGGTAATCGCGGTCACGTAGACCCTTTGTTAGTGGCAATTCTTGATGTCCTTCTGCTGCCCCCGCTACTAATGATTGAATCAAATTAATTTATTAAGAGTTCTAAACGTATTACCTTATGATATGTAAGCATTTTTAGGAATGAGCTCTTTTCGATGTGTATCTTGAAGTGAAATCTGATTACATTTATCTGTAATTTCTTACAGTTTCCTCATAATGCCTGCATGCATACAGACAATTTTACAAAGCTATCTGGGTCATTATCCGAGTAGATTAACTGACTGACAAGGAACCTGAGTGGGTTTTTTCTGCTTCGTGTTTATTTGTAATTCATTTTGAAAATCTGAATTGAAATCTTTATCCACAAACATTACGTATACTAAATAAAACAGCGTATGTATACCATCGTTCCCGTTCAGAAAGTCATACGAAAATAAGTCCACAGCCTCTGTTTAATAACACTTTTACAGAATGTAATGTAAGTGGGATTCCAGGCAGAGTTATCCAAGCTTGCTCACTGAAGACATCTTATGGCAAACAACCATAGTGTTTGTTCATTTATTCTGACTTCTAACAGGAAATTTAGAGTTTAGAAATGATTAACTGAAACAAACAGAGCAAATGAAATGCAAATGATACATCCAGGTTGCAGATTTGTGTCTCGCTGTCACAGCAGTGTGTTACTGTATTCACTCCTTAAATATTTAAAGACCCTTTCCACAAAATCTGTGCTGCTTTATGAGAGCACAGTGTAATATGTAATCTTACTTTAGCAGGGAGCAGCACCACAGAGATGTAATGACAGCAGTCGGCACTGAGTGAGATCAGGAAAGAAAAAACACCATCCACAGACGAGGCACAGAGCGATTTTTAAAGTTTTTAGCCTTTTGAAGTCTAGCACTTTGAGACAGAAAGAGCAGCAGATTCTGATATATGCTGAACATAGTTTTTCTTTTCATGCAGTCTTCCTTAAAGGTGCTGCTGTATTATAATTCTCAGCACATGCATATGCGTGAATGTTGGAAGCTTGGATGCTGAAAGAATGCATGGATCAGTATTGTGTGTGTGTGTTTAAGGAATAATGGATGTATGAGGCAGAGGAGATCGTCCATTCTATTAGTAAAACATTAGGTCACAGTTACACCTTCAACTTTTTTCTCTCTTTGTAAATTCTTTGCTTCATTGGAGAGGCAAATTGGACAGGACATGTGAAGCGGAAGTCCCTGTTTATTTACTTGTATGCAGCCCTTGAGCTATAAATTAGATGTCAGCTTCACTTTTTGTCATTCGCTTATACAGAGGTGTTGTGGAAACCAAAGCAGTGGTTTGATTGTTTGCTCTTAACATCACTTAAATGAAGGGCTTGGACAGCCTCGGGTCATTCTGAGGGACGGAAACGACTATTTAAGTCAAATCACTGCTATACTATACTACAGATAGACCAGATAGACAGTGTGATCAGTGTAACATACTGTACTTTGTATAGAATGTACTTTTGAACCGTAGACACTGTTAATGAGCTATTGTGTCAGTTGTATAGCAGAGTTAAGACATTTTAGTATTTTTTACTGTAACTTCATTCATTTAGTGTAAAGTTACATGTGGAAGCAGTGACTTGTGGAAATAAGACTAAATTTTTGAATGTGAATTAGAAGCATGTTAGATTAGGTATAGATTAGCTTAATGAACTTATTGAGGAAGACTTCTTCCCACATGAACACATGAATTATGCTGGGGAATAAAATAGTGCTGAGGAATATGACAAAACAACATGATATTGTGATTTAACTCTCGCAGGTATCCTCAATTTTATAGCTGTCAGGAAGCAAAAACTTTCTCTTTCCTGTAATAATATAACCGTGACAATAATAAATAAAAAGAAAGCATGCTGAAAAAAATTAAAATAAGATGCCGTGATATGACACATATGCAATATTTTTTCCTCATTCCACAGCACCGTTGAACTCTCAGTTCTGATTGGTCAGAAGGTGTTAGTCAATGTTGAGTCATTCCTTCTTCTACATTACAGTAATCTGCTCATTCTGAAACATGACTGTATTTATGCCGTAGTTGTATGAGACTTGTAGGAAAGATGCTCCACATCAGTGAGAAAAGTGAAATTGATGACATAAAGTTTTCTGTGGAGATGTGTTTATTACAAATTTATGGAAAGAGTCTCCAGTGTCAGTTACAGTGCTTTGTAACAACCTTTAGTACTTTTTACACCACACGAAGGGCTTCCAGTGAGATGACTTTCATTTTTTTTTTTGTGCCTCTTTGTAAATTGGCAAGTTGCATATTTCTGTCTTATTAAAATCAAGAGAGGTTGGTGAAAGAACGGCTTTTTATAGCTGCTATAACGTAAGTGATTGCTTATTCTGTAAATGTCCGGATTGCAGTGGTGTTTACAAGAAAAATAATCAGCTTCGAGCTAGTAGCAATAATTCCACTTCACGCTGGGTTGCATCACACCAAACCTTTTGATGATTATTTTTTTATAACAGCATGCCTGTCATGTTTTATTCCTTACATATCGCCCACTGCGAGTACAGTATGTTAGATCTGCTTATCAAATTCTACAATACTGTTAACTAAAGCCTACTAACATTCACAGACAGTTATATTCTCAGTAGAGCCGCGCTGCAAGGATAAATAAATAAGAATAGCAATTACCACGAGTAGCACCCACAGCCATAATAACGTTACGTGTTCTATTAATTTATTAGCTTGTCGCGCTTGTTTCTTCAGACAATAGGCTCATCTGTTTTTTTGTGTCCCTGTTTGTCTTGTGTACTCAGCATTCAAAAGCAGTCTGTTGTACTGACAAGTGTGTTGCAGCTGGAAGGCAGTGTATTATTTATGTTCAGGGCTAAGCATTGCATCTCTGTGCAAAATGAAGAGCGTACACAAGAAACTTCACAGGTGCAGAGGAGAGGAACCTGTAGAGTCGTCTCCTAGGAATAACTCTTCTTGTCCTGATACCTTAGGAGTGCAGCCCATACAAATTATGTAGCTTTATTCTGTCTCAAAACACTCCTCTACACATGCTAGTCGAGGGTGTCTGAGAACATCTATATCCACAACGTAGCATACAAACACTGTTTTCATTATACGTTATTCATTAGAACATCCTATTTACATTATACTTGTTCGACTTCTACGACTAATAATAATAGTTTCACCCGATATTTCATTAACCATTCTGTATATGAAAGTGTTATTTGCCCTGCAAGAATACAGGCCCTGCAGGAGATATAGTAGTTGTGACTTTTCTTCTTCTCCCTCTCACTGTCTTATGAATCAAAAGTGACTAACAAAGAGAAGTGCTTGGCTGCCTGAGGAATATTCATGATCTTACTTCCAGGTTAAAAATGTATATGCAAATTCACTACATTAGAGCATGCACAGGTTGTTAATAAATTAACACGTGGCAGAAATAATTCAGCTTAGCGGGTTGATTCTCTGTGCAAGCTGTCAGCTGTCGCATTGTTCTGGATAGTAAGTGACGCTGATATGGCAACACAGGCAGTGAACTGTGATGTCTCAGTGCAGAGACTATCAGCTCTCAGGGCACTGGCACCATCTTGCTGTTTTGTGTGTGTCGGGGGGAAAAAATGCCGATACAGAACTTGCAGAAAGATTGAAGGGATGCTCCATCGAATTTATATTCTATATCCATTTATCACTATTTTTGGAAATATTTAGAATGCACTATGATGTTATAGCCAAGCATTAGTACACTTTAATACTGTACAGTATATAATACAAACCAGAAGGTGTGTCATGATTTCAAGCAATTTATCATAAGAATTCATGTTTCAGATTAGTTTAATTACCTAAAGTAAAATGTTCTTGTTCCAACATTTAGATTGTCTAGTTCGGATGATAGCCTTCTTGTTTTGGGTAGACTTGATGTGTCCTTCTGTAGTTGCTGCTCATCCACCTCAAGGTGTTGTGTTTTCTGATATTCTTTTTCAGCTCACTGATTGTTCTATGTTTATGAATGTTGTGTGCGAAAATCTCATAAAGCTAACGGTTTCTGAAATACCAAATACAGTCCATCTCTCACCAACAGCCATGTAACGGGTAAAGTCACCGACACCTGATTTTTCCTCATTCGGATGTTTGCTGTAACACTAACTAAATTGTTCTGCTGCTGCGTTTCAACTGGCTGATTGTACAGGTATTCCTAATAAAGTGGCTGGTGAGTCTACATGCAAACTTGCTTTATGTTCAGTATAAAGTACGTCCCAGGATAATCCGAAAAATGTATCATACGCGATTAGTTCATTTGTTCGTTGTATCATAAGAGGTTTGTTAATTCGATAATTGTTAAGCTGGTAACACTGAATTAATGACAGCGGTGCTGGCGGAGGTTAAAGAGTGTGCGTGGGTGTGTTTTTGTTTCAGTAATTGACGTAGCTTAGGTGCTGCTTTTGTAAGCATTTACATCCTGTGGTGCCAGCTGTTGACGTGTGGTACTTCTCCTCGCTGTCTCCAGAATATTAGCATAGATGGGTTCAGGGAGCGCCACAGCCTGACAATCTGTTTGTGTAGCTCTAGGTACAGCTATGTTAAGTGTCAAGTGACTCACAGTAAGTTTTAATAAGCACCATTTGTTCAGTCTCCTGTTTAAACACTCTGCCTTAGCATATTGTTAAAGACTGTGCCCTATCTTTTAATTAACTCCTGAGCTAATGTGGCTCTTAACTGACTAATCAGGAGATTTTGTTTTCTCTAATTTAGTGGAAAAACCAGCAGCGCTTAAGCTTTTTACTATGAGTGTGAGCGGAATAGCGAACACTGGCCATCTATTAGAAAAGGGGACGTAGTTTTATTCTTTCTCTTTTCTTTTTTTTTGTTTGGTGAAAAGAGTTGGAATAGTAATATACTGTGCTCTCTGTATACTTTTAGTTGTCACCAAGAGTGTAAAGATGGGGTGAAATATCCGGGTTGCGGAGGTAAAGAAATCTACTGTAGCAGGAGGAAGAAAAGGCTGATTAAGGAGTAACTTTTTCCAGCATCAGTGCCAGATTTTGGGAGAGCGTTCCGTTTTTTTTTAGAGGTGCGTATGGCAGCGGGATTTATTTGATATATGAAGTCATTGATAGGGCTGTAAAATGGGCTGTCCTGAACAGTCCCTGACATTCATGTGGTGTGAAGTTTCCTTTCCAGCAATGAATGTTTGTGGCTTCTTACTTCTCTGAAGGAAATCTACTGTTTGTTTTTCTCCAGCTTTGATTTCATGAGAAACATCTCCAGAAACGGAGAGTTGAGCCTCAGGGTGAGAGGTTTACCGTGTTCCATGTGTGTGTCAAGCTGCCACATGCACACATCCTGATTGAATGGAAAAGTGGCATCAGAGAGGCCTGATAGGACAGCAGAGTCTCAAGGCGTGTAAACAGTGTGTCATCACTGTGTGGAAGGAGGAAGAGCCATGTCCTGTCTGAGCCACACACAGGAAAAAAAACAGCTTACACACACACACGCACGCACGCACGCACGCACGCACGCACGCACGCACGCACGCACGCACACACACACACACACACACACACACACACACACACAAAGTCTGACCTAGGTTTCTTTACTGGAAAATATCAGTATAATAGCGTGTTCAAAATATGTTTGTCAGCATATTTATCATAACTATATGAATATTGCTTTCATTTGATTTTAGACACCAGATGCATAGATGTGATGCTTTTTGTTTCAGCTCCATTTAAATGTGTATTATGTCCAAGTGATCTATTATATAGTGAAGAACAATAAACACACATACAGTTAGCGATTACCACTTGCTGGCATTCGTTCTCAAATATGCATATAACTTCAAATATACTTTAGGGTATATGTGATTATGCATGCATCCAGTACAAACAGGAAACACAAACATACGGACAAAAAAAAAGCAAGATAATAATTAAACCTCTTGTGGCAGACTGCAGAGCTACGGTGATACATTAATTGGGCAAAATTAGCATGAATTAAAGCAAATAACTGTAACGTGTAATTTATTACTTATCAAGCATAGTTTAGCGGTGGAAGGCTTCGATTTCCCAAAAGATTGCTTTAACAGCTATAATGCATTTCTTAATTTACTCTGTGGAAAATCAATTTTTTTCAGAGTTCATTAAGCATCAATATGTTACAATGCCGTTCCCCAGAGCACAGGGCTACAAAAAACATTATGCAAATTGCTGCCAGTGCATTTTCAGTATGTAAATAGATACTAACACCAGTGTCAAGTCTCAGTGGAAAGCTTTGTTAGTGAAAGCTTTTGTTTCACTGGCTTTCCCTGACATTGAAGATGAAAACAGTTTGCACAAGCTGCTTTATTGTTTTTGGTTGTTTTGTTTTTTTGTTTGTTTTTTTTTGCACCTACAGGCATGTTAGACCAAAATTGTTTGATACTTCTTTATTTGTTCTACTTCATTATTAACCCCATATCTTTATCTTCTCTGTTGTTTGTGACATTATCGTATTGCGTCTTTGTTTCCGTTTTTTCAGACTACTTAACTCATTCGTGTTTGGATCTAGAAGTGTGAAAACACTCGTGGGATGAACGAGGGCTGCTGCCATCATCTGTTTAAAGCCGATTAGCTGTTTACCCACAGATACGTTTTCTACCTCACAACACACAGCTTCTTGATTTCTTTTTCTCTTAACACCTCATCACCAGACTGCAGTTTCACAACAAGCTGTGTCTCTGAAGAGCTTTTTCTAGACAGTCGAGTCATACAAATAATACACTTCACAAGGGCTCTCATTGCTGGACCTCATTTGATGCGGCCTAAATGGTCTTGTAGCGCAATCTTCTTAACTATGAGTCTCTTTTAGGGCTGTTTGTACTTGTCAGATCACAGACAAGTAGTGTCTAGAGTTTAGTTTCACATATGTTACAGAATGACACAGAGCTCTGTAGAAGTTTATACATTTTGCACAAACAGTGATGATTGGTGTAGGGCAACACAGAGTTGTGTGTGTTATGGTAGCATTGACTCCCCAATCATTCAACAGTGGCATAGAACAGAGTACCACCTCTTCCTTATTTACTGTGACCATTGAGCATAGATGTTGTATTGTATGACCTCCTTCACACACCTGAATCCCCTTGTCTTCTAAATAAAAAGGGAAGACTTGAGATATCATCATTTTGTTCTGAATAACCATTTTTTACTGAACCTGTTTAAGCCATCTTTGTACTGTACATCTTATCCTACACAGGATCTTTGGGAAACTGGAGCCTATCCCAGGGGATGCCCTGGACAAAGTGCCAACACCATGCAAGGACTAACCTCTCTCTTCCTCACACACACACACACGCACACACACACACAATGGGATTTTTGGATATGTCAGTAATCCTACATTGTTTGTCTTTGAACATGCTTCTTGTTTTCTCGAACCCTTGATCCTGGAAATTTACATCAACTGTGCTAACCACAAAACTCCTATGTCCTCTCTTACCATACTGTATGTTAAATTGGTCATTAAACTATTAAACAGCTATTAAACAATGACTACATCTATAACCTGAATGAACAAACTGGAGCCAGGGTTGCACGTGCTGTCTCACTTAAGTATAGAACTTGTTTATTAAGACTGATTTTCACACAAAAGTGGTGCACAAGTTCCTGTTGGCACATAAATAGGATTTAAGATTTATACTAAGTAACAGCTGCTTTTACAGAGAGGTTCCGCCTAGTGCAATAGAAATGGGCTACTAATTCAGTTTCTAGTTAATTCCTGTTTCAAGCAATCATGCAGCTCTAACTTGTATTGATCTCACAACCGTAGAGCTATGAATATTGTTGTGATTTCTGTGTTTACTGGTTAAACACTGTTTAGAAGAGTTTCATGGAGATACATGTGTAAGTGATTTTCATTTGCTATTTACACAGGATTGTTTTGTGCTCAACTGACTGCAGTGATTATTTGAGTTAGTTAAAGTTAAGGAACCATGTGCTTCCTGGTGGATGGAAAGGGGAAGTTCTGAGATCCTCTTTCTGTGTGTGGTGTGTTTAAGTGAATGCCAGGATGTCGCGGCTACTTTGCTTTCTCTTCCTTTAAGCCGTGTGTGTGTGTGTGTGTGTGAGAGAGAGAGAGAGAGAGAGAGAGAGAGAGAGTGTGTAAGAGTGTGGCAGTAGAATTTTTGTGATGTTTATCTTCTCCTTTTCAAAGACTTGTCAGCCCCATATGTCTTAAATATGCCTTCTTCTTTTTATAGTCATTAATTAGATGCATGGCAGATTATTAGATGCAAGGCGTATTCTTTCTAGCTGACTGTATTGTCAGTACTGAGTTTCATTCTGATGACTTTAAGGGGTTGGTACTTAGGTTTAGCCCTTTCTTTGCTTCTGTGCTATAAATGTTAGCTCAGCCTTGAGCCAGGATCATATCATAATAGATGTCAGATGAGAACCGGCCAACTAGGATAAGCAGCAGAAAGGTTAGACATGTAGGAGAACTCTGCCATTGTGACTACATGCCCCATTAAAAGCACTTCAGGTGTGGGTGGCTTTGTGTGTGTGTGTGTGTGTGTGTGTGTGTGTGTGTGTGTGTGTGTGTGTGTGTGTGTGTGTGTGTGTGTGTGTGTGTGTGCCGGACCTCAGCTGTTAGCCGAGCAGCACAATTGTCTCGGGGTTGACAGGTAGTCACGTGGTAAGAGGTGAGCTGTGGGAGTGTGAGTGTGTTTAAGCCCCAAGGCTAAAGCCACTCAACCCAATGGGAGATCACACGACTCGCCAGCACTACCAGTCAGGCAACGGGGCATCTTATGCTGTTCTCCATGGCAGTTGTCCACATTAATAAAACATGCATTGTAAAATGGTGCCAAGATTTCGGCCTAACATTTGACAATAAGCTGTCACCGTGATATCAGGAGCATGACCTATGAACACACTCCAGCAGTGCGCTCGTCCATACTTACCCCTTCTCCATACACATGGACACATAGAGTTATCTGGTCTTCTGGGATGGAAAACAAACCTGATTTCTTCTCTTCTGTTTTGTTTGAATTATCTACAATTTAAAAAAAAAAAGTTCTGAGACGCTCTCTGTTTAGATTTGCTGCAGTTTCAGAGGACTGTGTTACGTGTCATGCTCCTTTAGCTGATTTATCCTAGTTTATTTCTCTAGGTGGTTTTTCCACTGCTTTTTTTTCATCTTGGCACGCTGACAAATTCACCTGAACGATTTGCATAAATGGTCGTTTCCCGTGAAGTATTTCCTCTTTAGCGGTTTTCACCCACAAATGTTTGTAATTTACCCCTTAGCAACAGTGAATGGTTGTTTGTTTCCATTTCTCCTCGTTTGTGAGATTTGGCTCTGTTTCAGCTTGTAAAATTCTGTTAAATTCAGGATTTCAGAACAAGCTGTTTTTTGTGTCTAGTCTAAACTCTCTCTTCCTCCCAATCTCTCTCTCTCTCTCTCTCTCTCTCTCTCTCTCTCTCTCTCTCTCTCTCTCTCTCTCTCTCTCTCTCTCTCTCTCTCTCTCTCTCTCTCTCTCTCTCTCTCTCTCTCTCTCTCTCTCTCTCCAACATCCACCTTCTGTCCTTTGGAGTAATATGGAAATGCTGTCTTTTCCTCCTTGTCCCTGGCCCCTATGCTGTAGCTGTCTGTTTTGCCTAATTGCACTAGCAGTAGCCTGCATGCTAATTGCACCGGGCCCCCTGTCGTCACATCATTTACATGGCCAGCTTGATTCTGAATTTAATCTGCTTGAAGGGTTTGTATTTCATGCTCACATTAAATTCAAACACCCTGTGAGATTTAATAAAGTGTGTGTGACAAAGACAAAGGAAAATAGTCCGTGTTGTGATGGTGAATATGCTCTGTTTATGTTTTGGTTGCATAATTTATATACTAGTTTCCCCAGCATTATGTTTGCCTATGAGTTTACTGAAGAATTTCAATAGGGAGATTTATTATGTAGGATACAAAGAGTGAGTCACTTCATATGTACATACTGATGGAAAAATGGAATATTTCATATTCATCAAGGTAAAAAGCCTGGAGAGTTTGTAGGCTTGATTCTATGTTATTTGTAGGTAAAGCAGTGCAGAAATAATATATGATATGAAACACACTCTGTAATACATCCTTTTATGATGGCCAGTTAATCCGGGTTCTACAGAACAGCTTCTGAAAAGATGTTAAAAAGTAGTTTTAATGATGAAAATAAAATACACATGTTATACACTCAAGTAGTGGAAATGAATGATAAAAAGTCATGTAATAGAATGCACAAGGATAAAATAAATTGTACAATATCAGAAAACACAAAGAAACCTGACATTTCAGACTAAAAGTCCTTCATCAGCTGTGTGTTTCAGTGGAGGTACCCAAAATATGGTAGAACATAAACTACATTGTAAATATTCTCAGTGTATATATATGTATATAAAATATGCTGCAGAAGTCGCATGTCTAGCATTATAGAGTTCATGCATATTTTGACCAATTCCAGTGTATTTTAGGTGGAGCAAATCCAAATAAAAAATCCAAATACTCAGGAAATGTCTAAATAAGAACTTTTGTTTGAAATTTAAAAACTATTTGTAGTTGTCGTGCTGGATCTGTGGGACACCCTGCTTAATATTGTATGAAAATAAACTCAAATCAATTAAATACATTTGGAGTAATATCATAAAAAGAAACCAAACAGATGAAGTGATTTCAATTACATGCTGAACTGCATAATATCGTTTTTCGGTCATTGTTACAATCTGGAGATGTAAAGTCCAGTTCAAATTCATCATCCTGCAGAGACGTATTGGTGATTTATTGTATCTGAGATTTGGTTTCTCTTTCACAGGGAAATGTTTGTGGCAAAAGAAGGTGCTTTCTTCTGTAGTCGAGTGCTCTCTCTCTCTCTCTCTCTCTCTCTCTCTCTCTCCCACCTTATTTCTCTCTCTGCCTTTTCTTCCTCCCTCTCGCAGCTCTGTGCATAGTGGTAGAGGTAGACAGGGCAGCTGACAGCTGTTCACAGCAAGCTCACAGCAGGCTCAGCCACAGCAGAATAATGAAGCCATTGTGGCTACGTCCAAATTCCTCACCCTTTGCAGACGTACAGAAGAATACTGCCCACTGTTTAGAGCCCTGCCCTGCTGCAGTGTTCAGCGAGGGTACGAACTCTTTTACAGTGCAGGGATATTGATGTTGGATGACTCTGTAGAGGTTGGATAGAGGGAACGAAGAGGGAGTTGCCCCCGTCAGGCTCTGTATACTTTAGTGCTTATGTAAGACACGCAAGAACGTGAGCTCATTGGCCAGTATATCCAGCCATAATGCCTGTTCCTTAGCATTCCCAGGAATGTTTCAGTGTCCAAATTCACAACCTCTGTCCTCCTCTTCTGTCACTTCCCTTTATAGAGTGCTGGAAAGCTTATGTTGACTTTCACCTGAACCTATGGAACGCTGCTCAGTCCGCTGAGGACAGTGCGCATCAACACTGACAGCTCAAAACTGAAATAGCTACACTCATTAACTCCTGGGAGAAAAAAAAGTGGCAGCGCTCAGAAGCCTGGCTTATTTATTGCAGCCCTGTGCCATCTGCATGCCATATTGTGCTCCAAGATTTTAGAGTTCTCTGTCTGTCTTTCTGCCTTCCTTAGTTCAATAGATGCAGTTGGCAACAGTGGGCTGCCAATATCAACCCAATTATAAATATTTATAATCTGCACATTAAAAAAATCCTGTCAATCACAAAGACAAGGACAGATAAGCTTAGAGTATATCCGGGAGGCAATTTGCATGCCACAGAACTTGTGATGCATTCTGTTTTTCAGTACTTTTTATGCAAGCTCCTTTTTTCTTCTTCTCCCAGATTAAATATAGAAGTTTTGTTCCCAGAGAGCCTGACTTATTTTCTTGTTCTCCGAATGTTGATGCCATGCTGGTGGTGATTCATTATTGAAGGAGAGAATCATTTTTAACATGGCTTTAGTTTGTTATGTGTGCTTTGCTCTTGTCATCCATTTTGCATGGCTCTGTTGTCAGTGCTGTGAAATGGCCTCATGTTGAGTTTGTAGGAGTAACCGTCCTCAAACGAGGGCTTTACTTTGAATGTGAAGTCGCTGGAAGAGAGAATGGTGATAAAATTTCAGGCCACTAGATGATAGAATGAAAGAATACCGGATTAGTAGTTTTCAGTAGTCAGTAGCATGGAAGTTCAAGCGGCTTACATGCACACATAAATAAGATCAGTGTTACAGACTCAATGTTACAGAATTAATGATGAACATAAGCAACTGAAGTGATATATATATATATATATCCCCACCTTACATCCAATGTTCTGCAAATCCACCCGGATCCTGACCTGACCAGGATAAAACGTTTAGTGATGATGAATGTTTTTTTGCATTTACCAACTATGATGATCTGTGTGCCTGAGTAAAAATTCACACAGGCCTATTATAACTGAAGACTGATATCAGGGTCTGGCTCTGGTGTACAATAATGTGATGGTAAACACACTCCTGTACATCCACTACACGGGAGTTTAAATGCATTTAGAGCTTGATATATGAGTGGCGGTGGCAGAAGTGACTCTTGTTGGTGCATTCGGTGATGATTTCATGCTTTAGCAATGAAAAACTAGGCCCCTGTGCGTTGCTGAATAAAGCTGTGAGGGGGGGCTGTTATTGCCTCAGGACACTCCACCCCAACAACAAGAAAACTAGAGCGAAGGAAACGAAGGAGCCGCCTGCTAATGCACTCTAAACAAGATGATGAGTGCATGGAATCCCCTTGTGGAGCTTCTGCTAGCTTCAAAAACATCTTTAGAGTTTGTCTTTCTTATTCTCCTCTCGCTACTCTTATGGAGTGTTGTAAACCACAGATATGTGTCTGTCTTTTTAAACAGGCTCCAAGCATTTCCAGTGCCTCTGTGGTGATTTGACTGGCATGTCATTTGCATTCGCTTTGGCCAATGAAGCACTAAGGATAAAGTACTTAAAATACTTCAGGCACTTCTGTTCAATTGCTTAGATGTTTTGGAAATGTGTGTGTGTGTGTGTGTGTGTGTGTGTGTGTGTGTGTGTGTGTGTGTGTGTGTGTGTGTGTGTGTGTGTGTGTGTGTGAAGAGTGTTAGAAAGTTATGAAATCTGTATGTCTATGTAAGTATTTGCCATAGAGGTATATTTAAAGCACATGTATACTGTATACATACATGTGACATATAGATGAATCAACATAAGGTGTCGGGCCACCACAAGTCACCGCACCAGCTTCAGTACCCCTTGGTATACACTCTACAATTCTCTGGAAATGTACTGAAAGGATGAACGTCATTTTTCTTAAGATACATATTTGATGATTGCTGTCTAAACTGTCAGTCCAAAATTTCCCATAGGTGTTCATTCAAGTTGAGATCTGGTCACGGTGAAGGACATAACATATGATTTACATATTTTTTTACTCCCCAAACCGTTCAGTAAGCCCTCCTGCCTTGAAAACTGGGGGTGGGGACATTCTGGTACAGACCCCTCCCATCAGGATAAAACTGTTTGATCATATGTTACATTGCTGTCACTGTTCCTTTTTAAGGCCCAATCAGGTATGGTTGTTGATATATGCAGAAAATGCTAGATCTGAAATCTTACTGATTTGTAAAGTAACAACAATCTAAGGTGAACCGTGTGATAACTTTAGCTAAGACTTCAAACAAACACTGTTAAAAGTATACAGGATAATGTAAAGCTGATTTCGCTTGCTTATGTAAGTAGGTTGTGGTTGGTAGATTACTCTGTCAGTCACTTGTAAAGATTCCGATGCCACACTCTCCTCAGATTCCCATGGTAATGGTACCCTATACTGTTAAAGAGAATGGTTTTAATGGCAGGTGAAAACTGCATTGCCGAAAGAATACCTGTTATCGTAGGGGCTTTGCTGTTTTCTATGCTAGATATATGGGTACTTGCATACTCTTTTACCATATTTATTCCTTGCTGCAGTGAACAGGAAATACAGAAGAGCAAATCTGTATCTTAAACTGACGGTACAGTCTGTTGAGGGTATGTTGCACTATTTACCTGCTATAACTATGGGGATTAGCATTTTAAAGTAATCTGCAGGCTAGCATATCTTATCGTCTGAATTAGATTGACTTTACTAATTTCTGATTTTTTTTTTAGTATTTCTCATCTCTAGTGGATTAACTGTGCAAACATGTTCCAGCATGACAATGTGAGGACCATTAAGACATGGTTTGCCAGTGTTGATGCAGAAGAACTTGAGTCAGTGCTTGACCCCACTATTGCACACTGCCACGCTCTGAAATATAATGGAACGCTTTCAAAGAAGAGCAGAGAGTAAAAAGTACACATACTTTTGGCCCTATAGTGTGCCATAATGCTTTCAAACTATGTACTATGCAAATTGAATATAAACCCATAGAAATCTACCTTTAAATCTACGTTTAATATACAGTATAGTGGTGAACCGCAGAAGTGCTTCAAACCAATCTGTCTGTATCATTCAGTGCCTTGATACAGGATTATTTTCAGGATTATTTAATAATCAACTAATATATTGTAATCTAGTTATTTGATGCAGCAGACCTTCATTGGAGTTATGGATCTTTGTCAAAAATCTAACAAATTTTAGTACTGTTAAAGTTCACAGCTTGACAGGAGGATGAACGTAGAGTGAACTCGCTCGTTAATATCTATGACCTTACAACTGTCCATACCGTCGCTTGACCTAGACTCAGCTAACCACTCTGTTTTTTATACGGAGTTTTTAGTCTTCTAGTGGTGTGTGTGTGCGTGTCTGTGTGTGTGAGTGTGTGTGCGTGTGTGTGTGTGTGTGTGTGAGTGTGTGTGTGTGTGTGTGTGTGTGCACTGTGTCACATTCATTTGCACAACCACTGCTGCTTACGGCATCTCACACAGCAATGGAGGAGCGCAGGAAGGAGAGAGAAAGTTGTGAAGTGAAGCACTGGCCTGTCATAGCGGCTCAGAGTCTGTCAGAGTCCTTCCACTGGCTTACTCTCTCTCTCTCTCTCTCTCTCTCTCTCTCTCTCTCTCTCTCTCTCTCTCTCTCTCTCTCTGCTTTTTACTTTGTCTGTCTCTGCATCCTGAAGATAACGGCCATTATACACCTCAAACAGGTCTCCACATCCTTGGTAAGAAAGGAATAATGACTGGTGGTGTGATAGCGCCTCTCCATCTCCCTTTCTCCCTTTCCAAGTGTCTCACCTTCATTACATTTGTGCATGGACTGCTGGACTTGTAGTAGAGCTGCTCAATCACTTACCTTACTGGTGATTTCTCCTTACTACTGCACATGTTCTCTTAGCACGTGGTGAATTACTTACTTATGCACAGACAGACACACACGTTGTATGAATATGTCATGTACTTATTTATGTTATTTACAATAAATATAATATGTAAAATGATAGATGTTTACTTTTTTTTTGATTCGCCAGATGAGAGAAAAATACTACCTTGAATAAAAAAAAAGCTAATTTCCTGTTGGAGACCATTTCTAACTCCACTAGGAGGTAAAAAAGTTATTTTGTGTAAAACGCCTGAAAAGTTCCCGGTGTTGATGGAAAGTCATTTCTAACCCTGTGAAATACTGACTAACTCTCTTAATAGATCTCTATTCATTTTCAAATGAGTTGATTAGCCAGCACAATGTCAGTGGATTCAGGGGCCCATTACACATTTATGACAGTCAATTACAGTACATTTACAATCCAAATGAAATTTCATGAGGGTTGATATTTAAAAAAGCCTTGTGTGCATCTGGTGCTCTTGACTCCTCCTTATGCGCTGTGACAAATGCATCACATCAGCGCCCCCTGTGGTCAGAAATGGTGTTGCAGCAAGGAAGGTGTCTGAGCTGTCAGGGTGTGTGGACTGTAACTGTCTCTAACTCAAAGTTTGTTTCTAAGTCATGTCTTTGCGTGCATGTAAGTATCCATTCTGCTTAAATTCATATTACAAGGTTGTGCAGCAGGAAAATTGCAGTTTGTTGTTAGCTTGTGGTTGTGTTGTTGGCATTGTTTAAAGTCATGTCTGAGTTAGGGTGTTTATGTGAGCTGTAAAGTATTCCACCTGAGGGTTAGTTCAGTATGGGTAGTAGAAGATTTCTCTGTGACACTAACTAATTTCTGAATCTCCCCCATAATGCCCCTTGATATGGGCTTATTTAGTCATATATTTATTTATTTTTTCTTGAGTGTAATCCGATCTTTAAGTGGAGACGTGAAGCAACTCAGCCTCATGTTCCGTCTGCTCTTCCCACAGCCCTCTACCTCTAAATTATTCATCATCCAATCAATCATCTTCTCTTTGTTTTGGACCCCAGTGCATGAGATGAAACGTCAGGCTGCCAAACCTGTTTTTCTTTATCTGAGCTCTGGAAAACATAACCTGCCCAGATTACACTCTCCCCCAAAACACACATCATCACTTCTCACAAGAAACCAAGAGTAGACACGTGCATTCACTGACCACAAAAATACACTTGTAATGACATATGCACACATGCAGTTTCTCATCTCTTTAAGGTTCTTATACGTAAATCCTTAATTAAACATTGTGGCATTTCTGCAGGCTTCTTTGTTAAAGTCTCCCAAAAAAAAAACTAGAATGAAGACCAGGTATCTGATATGCTGGGAATTTTATCTCATATTGCATTAGGGTGGTCAAATCTCCTTACATTCAAACTTTTATTTCTTAAAATAATAATTAGACATTATATGCTGCCACAGACAAAGCATACATTAACAGTTACAGTATGAAGACTATGCCTTCTGTTCTGCCACAGAATATTTTTTGTCTTGAATAGAGGTAAAAAAGAAAAAAAAGAAAAAGTAGTAGACCAGACCACCTTTAATCAGGGCTTTAAGCCTGGAAAAAAAAGAAATTAGGTCATTTTTTTTTACCTTTGCTGTCATCTATAATACAGTGTAACATAAAAGCAAGAGATGCTTACAAAAAAAACCATACAAATAATCAAACGTGATATGAAATTGTCTAATATAATCTTATGGTAATCTAAAACAAATCACTCCTAATGTTACTTAATAATAAAGTCACATCAATATGGCTACTACAACCATTTATTTATTTGTTTGTTTGTTTATTTATTTATTTATTTATTTATTTATTTATTTATTTATTAGAAATTTTCATATAATAAAATTCATTTTTTGAGGTAAGCAATGATTAAGATGCTGCCTCCTGGCTTAAAAAATACCACAAAAAACTTTCCTTCTTTTTGAAATTTTATATTTGAAGCAAGGCAGTGGAAAACAAAATACAGTATGCAGTTCTAAATTGCTTAATCATCTAGTAAGAGAAGATGCTGCCAAATAAATAGACAAAATGATATGAGCATGTGTGAAGCAGACATCCGGGTTCCTGTACTATACACCCCCTTTGGCAGCAACTCGTACCTCCAGCGTTCAGTTAATTGTCATTTCTCTGTGAGAGTTCTCTGTTTTTTTCTCCAAAGATTTTGGGCACGTATATCATATACGTCTAAACTGGGCCTTGAATGTCTTTTACTTTGCATGATGTCTCATTCTCAGCATGCACTTTTTTCAGGTCACGGTCACAAGGAGCAGGAGCTTACATGCTGGATAGTACACTAGTTCATAACAGTGCACTATGCGCACACTCATTCACACCTAGGTGCAGCGTATGTGAGCCAGTTCACCTAATCCATGGTTTTGGGAGGTGGGAGAATTTGTCTCAGGATTGATCTGTGCCGGATTGAGCTATGAAGAAGACAGCAAAGCAAAGCAAAAAAAAAAGGTCTGCTTGGTAAATCCACATTATTCTTTTCCCTGTTTCTTTTTGTCTAGTTCAGTAAAGAATGTGCCTTGAAAATGCCTCCCCACCACCTGTGGGACTGCACTATTGACTTACTTCCAATACCTCACCTCCAAAAAGTCATATTTACCCCTTTTCTATGCCCAGAGCTCAGGCCATGGAGGACTACATTGAGGAAGCATCAGGGTTCATCTCATCCGCAGCTGCAGGATTCTTCTTTATGGAAAAACAGGATGGTGGTCTATGGCCTTGAACTGACTACAGTACCTTACCCTCTGCCACAAGTCTCTTGGGCTTTGGAACAACTTTGTGAGGCATGTTTTTTTCCAGGTTGGATTAACAAATTGCATATAATCTCATCAGAATATGTGAACAAGATGAATGGAAAACGGCCTTCCGCACCAAGAGGGGTACTATGAGTAATTGTTAATGCCTTATGGCCTAACCAAGGCTCAATCCTTTTTAGAGATCTCCTCAATTGATGTCTTATAGTGTATGTACATCACATTTTAATATACTCCAAGACCACTGAGGGCCATGTTCAACCAACCTGACCTTAAGATATCATTCATGGTAGATTTGGTCAAATGGTGGTATCGGAGTCGTGCTATCAGCATCTTGGTATCTTGGTGTGCCTTTTTTAATGTACAATGACTAACTAACTATGATGTCGGGAACAGAGAACTACTGTGCATCAAGGCAGCATTAGAACAGTGGTATCACTGGTTTGAACCCCCCCCCTGTCCCTTTTATATAATCACTGACCATAAAAACCCTGAGTTTCTTAAAAGTGCCAAGTGACTCAATTAACGTCAGACCCGAGGGGCTGAGGCTCTTTTCTTCACTCGTTTACAGTTACCTATTGTCCTGGGTCAAAGAAAAAGTAAAGCTGATGCCCTCTCATGCCACCATGACACAATATAGAAATTTTCTCATCTCTGAAACCATCCTCCCTCCCTCCATTATTATAGCACTTTTTTTTCTGAGAAATTATGGAGGAAATTAGGCAGGACCAACAGCCATAGCCCCCACCCTCTGAGCGCCCTTCCGCCAAACAGTACACCCACAGTAAACCCAGCTCCGGACTCCTTTGCATTCTACACCAGTCCTTTTGGTGGCCCACACTAAGCTGGGACGTAGCACAATATGTTTAGGCTTGCACTCAATCCAAGTCACCTCGACAAGTACTAGAACCACTCCATGTGCCACGACACCTCTGTTCTCACATCTCCATTGACTTTGTCACAGGTTTACCAATTTCTCATGCTTACACCACTATCCTTGTCATTGTCCATTGTTTCTTCAAAGCCTGCAGGCTAGTGCCCTTCAAGGACCTTCACACAGCCATGGAGACAGAGAAATCACTTTTCCACAATGTATTCCACATCTACAGCCTACACGAAAAAATAGTATCAGAGCACGTAAAGAGGGTCTTTTCTGAACTGTTGGGAGCCTCATGTCTGGGTATCAACCGCAGACAAACAGAACGTCTGAAACAATAGCTGGGCTATTATCTGCGAACGCATCGCGCTGGTACAGTAGAGTGTCTTCCTCTGAGGGAAGACCTGACTGGTCTGAGTATGCTCCATGATTCACTCTTCCAAAAGGTCTTACGTGTTTCCACTGTTGTTCACCTGGTCTGGGGAACCATCTGATGTGCTGGCTGTAGATGATTGGTTTTGTCTGAGACAGACAGTGTTTGAGTGCCCATATGCACCTACAGAAGTGCCAAAATGCACCATCCGGCACCATTCTAATGATGTTTCTAACAGTGCTATGCAAAGTATTGTTAGTTCAGCTACATATCAAGCCATTTTATTGTTTTTTATTTGCCTTCCTGTGTTCTGACCCATGTCTTGTTATCCTGATTTATGTTGGTTTTGTGATTTTGTACTGTTGTTACTGTCTTTCCTGTATTTTGGTATATTATTTTTGCTTATTTTTTGTTTTTGGTCTTTTTTTTATTTATTAAAGGCTCTGGTTCTTTAATAAACCCTATTCATGTATTGTACACCACCTGCTCCTGCAAATTCCTAACAGTAACCAATATGGAATTACTCATAAAGAATATTCCTGCCGATAGCAAATATGTGGCGTTAACAATGCCGGCTCCAGTTATTACACTGTGGTATTAAAATGTATACCTCCGTCCACAGCTGAATCACCGAACATGATTTCTGTCAGACAAATAAATCCTCTTATCCTCTCAGCTCACCTTGTGTGTGCTCCTGCTCTCAGTGGCAGACAGACGATCAGTAGCACACTCCTGTTTGTTAGCTGTGTATTAGCATTGGTTTCTTTCACCATGTTAAATCGTGAGGCCCTTTTTTCTCCTTTCAGCGCTTTAAATGGCATGTCACTGCAGGCTATTCGAAAAGCAGCACAGGCCTCTGATCTCCCAGCTGTAACATCGTGGCTCGCTTAGCTTCTGTGAAGGGCTTGTCTCTGCCTCTAAGCTTGTGCAGGAGTGGAGCTCTAATAGGGGGAAATGTCTTGGACAACTGATTTGAAGATATTTTGCTTCATGCGCTGAGAGCACGGCAGGTGATGCGGCGTCTCTCTCTTTTGATGTACAACAACACAGAGGCACTACTTATGATAGCTACAGAACACGCAAGAGTGAGATCTTCTTATTCTGCCTCCTGTTCCAGCTACATCATAGGGGCTGACATCTATTACGGTAAAGAAAGACAAGTGTTTGAAACTGAATTCAAGTGCGCGTGGAAGTGTCAGGATTTACAGCAGGCCCATTTTTCCTGTCCCCCGCCTTTCTTCCCCCTTCTCATTTTTTTTAATAAGATGGTTTAAACCAAGCATGTCTATATGAACTCCGCAGGAGGAAGCATGAAAGGATGCTGCCAGGCCATAATGAAAATATTTTACTCTTAAAGCCTGGTTAGTTCTCAGTGTCTCGAAGTGTGTGTGTGTGTGTTTGTGTGTCCTTTTGTAGATTTTTAGTGATGGACTGGAAGCATGAGAAGAACTGGAAATTCACATTTCTACTAATTACTACTTATTTATTTACTTTTCTTACTCATTACTAATTTTTTCAAATGAGTGCATGTGGTTGGCATGGCTAAAAGATCATATCCCTGTGTATCATGAAATCCACGATTAACAAAGAAGTAAAGAATTAAATAAAACCTTAGAAATATGTAGTATCAGTATTTATAATTATTTAATGTCGGAAGAACAAAGTACATGGAAAACAGTGCTAATTTTAAGTGTAATTTTAAGTGTTTTTACTTTTGTAAAGAAATGTTCATCATACCTTTTTTATCTGTTTGTGGTTATTTGTTTATGTAGTGCAATGTATGAGAAGCAGTTCAGTTCAGATTTTTCTGTCTCAAAAATGCAGCTTGTCATGTTAAAGAAGAAAAACCTAAAAGTAAGCCCAAAGTGCTTTCTCCTGAAGACTCATCTGTGGCAGAAAACAGACTATTACAGTTGACCCAGGAGTCTTAAAGAATGGTTAAACAAACCTCTCACAGAAAACGTCATCATTTCAACAGTTAAATATCAGCATGTTTTTTTTAAATTGGTTTATTATTATCGTTACATCATACGGCCTGCCAGCTATACAAATCGCTGTGTATGAGTGGTTACTATAGAAACAATGATGCGTTCAAATTCCAGCCGCACTACTGTCAAAGCTGCAGTTATAGAAAATTAATCAACAGCAATCAGGTCAATCTGATTCAAGAATACAACAGCACTGTGGTGTAATAAATGTTTAATGAAATACTTCCCCTTCCCACGACATACTCCGAAAAGTATATTCCACCATAAAATGATTCAAGGTTCTTTATTTCTATAAAAGTCACATACATATTGCATACATGTGATGTAATGTAGTGAAATGTTTTTTTCTTAGTTCCTCGTCCCACAGTGAGAGCGGAACAGAAGAAAAAGGATATACACACAATAAAAAAAAGAAGATAACATAATTGGCATGTAATGAAATATAGTGGACTATAGAGAAATGAAGTAAACTATTATAGAATATGTAGTATATTGTATACAGAAACTATACCATGTGAAAAAAATGTTCTCAGTATCATGTTGCATCATTGCAGAG
Organism: Tachysurus fulvidraco; assembly: GCF_022655615.1. Taxonomy (NCBI): domain Eukaryota; kingdom Metazoa; phylum Chordata; class Actinopteri; order Siluriformes; family Bagridae; genus Tachysurus; species Tachysurus fulvidraco. The sequence continues at coordinate 11,945,383 of NC_062536.1, forward strand.
CCTTGCACCACTTCTTGTCTGCCTTCCACATTAACTCTCTCCACAGGTGCAGGATGGACAGTGCTGCACTGAAATATTGTCCTCAGAGCAAACCGGATGTCTGGTGGCTGATAAATAGCAGCAGTGGTAAGGACACATTAACCATAAACGGTACAGGCAGCTGTAAAAAGAAAAACAGCTTTATTTCCTCTGCCCTGGCAGATACATTACTGTGACGGACACAGCACTCGGAGTAAATAAAATACAGGGAAACATAAAGCCATGGCAGAGAGGCAGCACACAGGGGGATAGAGAAGAGAAAACTGTGTCAGATGGAGAGCTGAAGCATCACCCTGAGCACCGTAATCATGCCCCCTAGGGCTCTGCGCCAAACGCTTCCTGTGTGAATGAGCAAGTTCCCTCACCCTACCGTTTGTCATTCACCAACACCTCCCTCTCACCTACACACAAACACTCACAGTGACAGTCTACAGCGCAGTACTGTACACAGAGCAGTACTTTCACCTCAGCTTGTTCAGAGTGTATGGGGGAACTCACCCTTGTGAGGTGCTATGTTGGCTTCAGATCAAGTGTGTGTTTGAGAGAGCGAGAGAGAGATAAAGCTTAGCCCCGAAAATAAAAGTAGAATAAGGAGTGGTGTGATGTGAAGTGGAGGTTGATTATTTTCCTCATAACACCATTTGTTCTAGTTGTTTTATTCCCCTTACACCACAGCAAATTGCCAATTAATTTTCGTTTATTAAAAAAACAACGATGAATATATTTTATCTGTTTATTGTTACACTCTTGTGGAACATACAGTAGTCCATTTTAGCTCAAACAGTTGTAAACAGTCAATATTTCATACAGTACAGTGCATCATGCCATGTGAAGAAGCAAACACACAGCGCAAAGTCTGTGTCGTCTGTGACTGGGGCAGTTTTTATGATAATTGAGATTTAACAATGGAAAATATTTCCTCAGTGAATGTGAATTTGAACATAAACGGATATTAGAAGCCTTGATTTTGTTAGAATTTCATCAGCTCCGTTTTAATTAACCTTTTTTTGTATAATCAAACGCAGGCTACCAAATGAAGCAAATAATTAAGGTGCTGGCTTAATTTGCAATTTGGCCAATTTCTACCTTTACTCTCACATGTTTCTCACTTGGAAAAACATTTAACAGTAATGACCTTAATGAACAGGAGCCAGTGCACAGTGAGTGGAGTTCTGTGTAGGAAGCGTGTGCAGTGAGTGAGCACAGACATGGCGGTGTGTGTCCCAGTGGAGCCCTCAGTCTGAGTGTGTCTGGGTGTGTGTGTGTGTGTGTGTGTGTGTGTGTGTCTGGAGCTCTCTCCGAGGAGGGGCTGATAGGGCTCGCGGGAGCACCATGGTGAATCTCCACATTGCAAGGCCTGCCCCAGTGCACACTCGCATTGAGAAGTCAGTCGGTGCTGAATGTCATTACTGAACAGGGACTGCCCGTGCTAGAGGAATACTTTATTTTCAGGAGATACTTCTCATCCCTCACCTCACTAGTGAAATCGTGTCTAAGCTATGTTGGGGTCAAGCTCACTGATATGTAGAGTGGCCATCATTTTAAGACATTTGGCTGACATGTGAGCGTACGTATAACCGCACAGATGTACAGGGTTTATAGGGCGTAATACACCTATCAGATGGTATTTAATAATCTTTGGTGTACAGGACAGACACCATCTGGCTCAGTGGCTCATTTGACCCCAGTGTGAGATCTCATTTGGTAGTATCTCTCTCTGTCTCTCTCTCTCACACTCTCTCTCCCTCTCTCTCTCTCTCTCTCTCTCTCTCTCTCTCTCTCTCTCTCTCTCTCTCTCTCTCTCTCTCTCTCTCTCTCACACACACACACTCTCCCTCTCGCTCTCTTTTTAACTTCATCATAGGTCTCGTGGGCTCTGCTCCTCAGGACAGACGTTTCACTGCCACAAAACTGAACGCCTCACTGCTTTCTCAATCATTCATGTGACAGTTAGCAGCCTACGGTGCCTAATGATTTTCTGTCATGTTCGACCCAGAGACTAACCGAGTATTAAATAGCAGCACAGGATGGACACATCATCTACAAAAATGTTCTCCTTACCAGATCCATCATGGCACAACTGATATCTCAAACTATAGTAATTATATTGGCAATCTCTCTCTTGTAAATCTAAATGATTTTTTAAAATAAAAATCTCTCCTGCTCACACTGATGATGCTTTGATTTAGTGCAGTGTACTGATTTACAGAGCACTCCTTCATATTCTGGACTGTGTTACAAATGATATCTTTTACCAGAAATATAATTATAAAAAGTTTGAGGTATTTGGTAGGAAACTTTGGAATCAGAGTGACATTACTTGCCCCCAGAGGAACCTTACTGGATTATTAAGGCAAAGCCCAAGCCTGCAAGAAACAGCATCACCCAAAGCAATGCACTAAGCATTGAAGTCCCTGTATACCTTATTCATTCCAGCACAGACTGCACGAGAAGCTTCCTGCACATCAACATTGTTTTCTGGGCGCGTGTCTCTACAGGCACAGTGCCGCTGGAGTGGCATGAGTATTTATTATTCAAACACCTGTGTTCCTGTATTCTGTTTTTGGAGCCGGGGAGGTGCAGAGGTCTGTGTTTGGTGTTTGGACATGCTCAGCTGTCTCTCTGTCACTGACAGCTTCACATCAAACCTGCCAGGGCCAGGAATTCCCCCATTAGCCCTAGAGCTGTATGGTGCAGCGCACTACACTGTGCAGAACAAAACTTCTGTTTGCATGTGCAACTCGTCTGCTCTAGAGAGGGCCTTGATTATAGAAGCAATTAAACAGAGAGTGTAATCACATTTCGGGGATTGTGTTTTTGTTAGGGGAAGAAAGGAGCGGATTATTGCTTATCTTGGCAAAAAGCTGTCCAGGGGCTGTCACGCAGCTACAGGGGAATAACAACAGTTACGGCTGAAAAATATGTCACTCTCTGGCTGTTTTTCTTCTCATTCTGTCTAAGACACACACACACACACACACACACACACACACACACACACACACACACACACACACACACACAAACACTATAAAACCCAGCTTTCTTTTCAGCACACATGCCTCCATCCTCTACCCTGTGATTCAGGGAGGTAAAGCTTCACTTCACTTTGTATGCAATATTCATCTGGTGTCTGGAAATGAGGCTTAAAGGTCTGGTCACCTGAAAGTCTTGGCAATCAGTGATCACCTCTTGTCCATATCCACGCTAGGAGTCGGCTGCGAATGTGACTTTGATGAGTGACAGTCTCAGTCATCCGGATGTGTTTTATGTGTGGAGCTTGTTAATAAATAAGAGAGAGAGGTAGAGAGAGAGAAAGACTCTGACAGAGAATTTAAATATATTTTTATATTTATATATAAATGTGTGTTTGTATGGAACTTTGTGCCTTTACAAATATCAGGTGCAATTTTGCAAGCGTGATCTTGTGAAAACTTTTTTTTTCAGTCACACTATATAGTAGCTGTTTAGTGTTACCTGTGATCTTGACTTCTGACATGTGCGTTTGTGTAGATGTGTGATAAATAACTCGGAAGTGATAGAGCGATAAGCCGTGAAAGCATCTTCACAGTAATTTCATAAATAGAAAGAAAAAATTGTTAGCTTCTCATGGGAAGAGAACATAAGCATTATTAAAAACAGTGTATACTATAAGGAAATTCAGCATACTTTCTATCTTTATCTTCTCCTGTATATAATTTGTTTGTTAACCTTTTTGAAAACCATCTGCTTATAATTATATCAGTGCTAAATGAGTAAATAATTTTTTTTAATTTTTATTTTTTTGGCGTGTTTAAGAACAGCTTAACAAGGATAGTTCTTGTGTGTGTGTGTGTGTGTGTGTGTGTGTGTGTGTGTGTGTGTGTGTGTGTGTGTGTGTGTGTGTGTGGTGAATGTCATAGATAAAAGCACACTATTGTTGTTCAGTTTAATCTGTAACATGACCGATTACCAGAAAACTGTTTATTTTAAAGTGCCTGTTCTAATGTAGTATCGTCCCAGCTCATTCACAGGGATGGCAGATGCTCCTGAAGTCTAAATTTAATGATAAGTGGATTAAAAACAAACAAGAAAATAGCAAAATAGACAGAGAGAGAGAGAGAGAGAGAGAGAGAGAGAGAGAGAGAGAGAGAGAGAGAGAGAGAGAGCAGTTGTTTTAGGTGTTATACGAAAAGAAATAAAGGGATCTAACTTGATTTCCAGACAGTACACAAGATAAAATGTAGCTAGAATTTGATAAATGTTGACATTCCCTGCTTTATCCTGGTTAGAGCAGTGGATCTCAGGTGAAATCTAATGGACTAGTGTGTCACTCTGTTTAATGAAAGGTCTATCCCAGTAACAACAAGTGCCTGGAGGATGAATTCATTCTGGTGTGTGTGACTCCAGTGCACACATACATTCACACACATATTAACCTAGAAATTAAGTTCAGGAGTTCAGGAGTAAAGCAGGATCCCTGGAACTTTGAGGGTGCAACGTTACCCACTTCAATACAATGCGGCACATATATATAGTATACATAGGCACATATATAGTATATACAGTGTGGTTCTTTAAGGGGAATAAAATACGGTCAAGGTTGGGGATTCAATTCCCATCTCCATGTGTGAAGTTGCTTGTTCTCCCCATGCCTCTGAGCTTTCCTCTGGGTACTCTAGAGCACACTGGTTTCTTCCCCTCAGCCCCCCAAAAAACTTGTGTGTGTGATTATTCCCTGAAATAGTCATCAAGTACTTTGTTCACTCTGGATAAGGGTGTCTGCCAAATGTTGTAAATGTCTGTCATTCTGTCCAGGGTGTACCCTGCCTTGTGGATAGTCTGGGATCCCGTTCAAGATGTACCCCGTATTGTGGATCTTGACTCTTACTGTACACTCCTGGCCAAGTTGTCCTCAGATGTGACTTGTGCCAAGACTTCCTTCTACAAGGAAAAGCTTGAAGCTTCGGCACAAGACCCTCGTAAGCTCCACAACATTATCTCTTCTCTAATCAACCCCCTGACTCCACCTGCTTCATCCTCTCTGACTGCAGAAAACGTTGCATCTTTCTACCACGAGAAGATTGAGAAAATCTGCAGGACCTTCATTTCTGCCCCTACATCTCACAGTCAGGATTCCTCTACTCCTTCGTTGTCGCATTTCTCAGCAGAAGAAATTTTACAACTCATCCGGTCTTGCAATCCTACCATCTGCCCATTGGATCCACTCCCTAACTTTCACTATGCTCCAGACCATCTCGCAAGAACTTCGGCCCTTCATCACCAGTATCATCAATGGATCCATAACATCTGGTTACCCTCTGAAGTTACAACTACCCTCAGAAGATTCTTCATATTCCCATCCTGAAGAAATCTGCTCTGGATCCATCAGACATCAGTAACTACAGGTTTATCACTTTTCTTTCAAAAATTCTTAAAACATTGTCTATAATCAAAATCTCTCACAGAACAACCTCCAAGATCCCAAACAGTCTGTCTTTAAAGCAGCACATTCGACAGAGACAGCCCTTTTGGATGTCTCTGAGAAACTACATGCTTCTAGATCAGCCAAGCTGTCATATGTTCTCAGCCTCCTCTAACTTTCGGCAGCGTTTGATACGGTCAACCACAAGATTCTCTTGTCCACCCTCAGGAATCTTGGATTTGCGGATCAGCATGGGAATGGTTTGCTTCCTAGCTGGAAGGACACTCATATTAGGTAACATGGAGGGGAGTGACATCCGCAGACTCTCCACTGGTGTCCCACAGGGCTCAGTACTTGGTCCTCTTCTTTTCTCCCTGTATACTCACTCTCTTGGTGATGTTATTTCCTCACATGAGTTCTCTTATCACTGCTTTGAAGATGATACACAACTTATCTTCTCTTTCCTAACCTCAGATACCTCTGCTTCTGCTCGGATCTCAGCATGTCTGGCAGATATACAGTATCATTGCAGATGTCAGCTTATCAGTTGAAGCTCAATCCTAGCAAAACTGAACTGCTGAGTCACTGGCTATTTTCAAACGTACATTGTAGACCTACTTCATGAAACACCTCAACTAGCGCTTTCTTCCCTGTTTGTTGTATGTGTGTATTGTATAAAAATTTGTAACAAAAAACTTTGAACAGTGATTTAGGCTCACCCTATCTTAAGTCTCTAGCCTAGTAACCCAGAGATCATGCATTCAATGAAAGAGACTGAATCACTTTTGTACATTGTTCTGTATAAGGGCATCTGCCAAATGCTGTAAATGTAAATGAATAGAAATGCATTATGTCCATGGTGTACCTTGTCTTGTGGAAAACAGGCATCCCTTCCATGGTGTACTGTACACTGCATTGCGGATAGAAATGCATCCTCTCCAGGGTGTACCCTAAATTTTGGATAGACTAGCATCCTGTGTAAGGTGTATCGAACCTTGTGGATAGACAGGCATTCTGTCCAGGGTGTTCCCTGCATTGTGGATAGACTGACATTCTGTGTAAGTTGTATCCTGGCTTTTGGATAGATAGGTATCCCTTGTCACATCCACGTCTGCTACAAACTCCAACTTCCATGATCCTCAGAGAGTTCCTGAAACCTGTTCACCATGACACTTGCGAGACTTTTCAAACCAGATGCATCCATGTTGCACATCAATAACAGTCATACACAGACAGTCTTGTGATGCCTCAGAACTGTTTGTATTCTCTGGTTAATGTTATTGATATGACCTCCACTTGTTTCCTGATTACTCACTACCTGTCCTAGTTCTGCTTCCTGTTTTCCAGTTGTTTTTTAATTGCCTGGTCTCTTTGGCATGTCTTCAGTACATCTACTTTCTAAAAGGCATAATGCAGTGGGGTTCTCCAGGGGAGATTTGCATCATTTTCAATCAGCACAAGATAAATATTTTTTCTTCATAAATTCTTTAAGCCCACAAGCCATAAATCATAAGTCTCCAGCTAATCTTTCTGATCTGAGGAAAACCACTAATGGACTAGTGTGTCACTCTGTTTAGTGAATAATTAACAGTTACTTTGTGTGCATTATTGATCTCTTGGTTGTATTTGACTGCTCCTCTAGAGTGTCTTCAGTTAATAAATCAGTGCTTGCTAAGTACTGTTTATTTCAGCATTTGCCTTTACAGTAGCTCTTAATGTTTGCTCTTTCTTCTAAGAATTTTCTTGTCTGTCACTCTTACAAACACTAATTCAAAAATACATTTTATCATAGATCGAAGAAAGTTTGTGGAAGAGCACTCTTGAAATTCAAATATCTGGGATGATTTTGCAGTAATTGTTTGGTGTGAACTGTATAGCTCTTGAAATTTAATAGACAATGTCTATTATTGACAGTGTCTGCTTCTGGTAACAGCGCTAGTCACAGAGTTGTGTCCCACCCACTTACTGTGTTTATGAAAGGTCAGGTGGTCAGCATTTGCTTAACATTCTAGCTTGCAGGAATGTGGTTGCGAATTGGACTACCAATCGGAAGGTTGTGAGTTCAATTCAATTCAATTCAATTGAAGTTTATTTGTACAGCGCTTGTAACAATAATAGACATTGTCTCAAAGCAGCTTTACAGAACATAAACATAGAGCAGAAGGTAAACATAAGGAATAATAAAAGAAATAAGGAATAATAAAAGAAAAAGAATTAACAGAATAAAAATTCAAGATTATTAGTTTGAATCCCAGGTCCACCAAGCTGCCACTGTGGGGTCCATGAGCATGACCCTTAACCCTCAATTGCTCAGTTGGTTGCTCTGGATAAGGGCATCTGCCAAATGCCATAAATGTAAGTGTAAAATGCATACTAACATTGTCTCACGTAAAATTTGTTGGTACAAAAAGTCATTCTGATGCCCTACTTCTGGCTGGAGATTCATCACTTGGAGGCTGCTTACTGCTGCTGAGGATGACCCCATATGGACAGCCTGGAGATAGTACCACCTATGATGATAGAGATGGCTTTGGACTGCAATTGCAATGATCAATTTTGCACTCATGTCTTCATCGTTTAACATTTTATAACTTCAAAGGAAAAAGCTTCATTTTAAAGCTAGAATGAATTCAGAAATTGTGCTGATGCTTATATTCATTAGTTGCCCAGAAGCTCCTGGTTACACAATTGTAATTCCATATAGAACACAGTTACAGAGAAGAAAGTATTTATAATCACACTCCCTGGTGTCACCTAGATGATACATTTTTATATTACTGGAGTCTATATAGAATCTTGACTCTTTTTATTAGAGGTAAAGAAAAAAAAATAGAATTTGCAGCTGTTTTGTTGTGCCCAAATTCAGCATAGAATTTCTTACTCCACAGTGGTGCATAATGGCTTTATGAAATTAAACACTTAGGGCTTGAATACTTAGTAGTTTTTCATAGCATTTATACACTATTTTAATCTAGACTACTAGGAGCAACATATTCACAGAACAGAAAAAAAAATTTTTTTCCTCACAGATGTTTCTATCCACAAAGTAAATGAAGATATCAAAATGGATTTCTGCTCTCAGAAGCCCCAAGTGCTTGTTCATAAGAATCTAAAATTTGAAGCCGTTATCTTCAACCTTTAAAATTCTGTGTAAGTTTATCCCAACAGAGGTCTTACTCTGAAAGCCAACAGTGTCCTGACTAATTTTATATTAGATTTGTGGCCTAAAATTGATTTATTTGTTCATACTGATTGAAAATGTCCATTGAAAATTTTTATTCTACCGGTTGAATATAATGTCAGTAAACTGGTAAAAAGTTAATCATCGGTATGATGTTTATGGTTAATCTTACAGCTAAGGCAGTGTGGTTCTGTGCCACCTCATAAACATACTTCATATATCTCTAGCTACATCTTTGTACACTTTGGGTGTGTGTCACTTAAACACAAGCACAGTCTATGTCCCCATACGCAGTAGGAGCCAGAGTCTGCATTTGGGTTGCTTAATGGGGGAAAAAAGTGCAAAATGATTTTTTTTTCGCCTACCAATCTTGGCACTGAGACAAAGACATCCTTTTCCTCACGCATAGTTAACCTTTTCATTAAACCACATTGCATAATTATTGTGAGGACTGCCAGCATCCTCTTTTGTTGTTTAATTAGCCAGTTAATGTTGTTAGACTGTGCTGCAAACCATTCATTTGTCTTGCTTAAGGAGCCTCTCTTGCCATAACAGAAGGAAATTGAGTTTGTTATTTACTGTGAAACAGCGACTGTGTGATGGTTATTAAATTTTAATAAGCTCCATTTTACACTGTTGTATGTTAGATGACAGCAAAGACACACCAGTGAGCACTGACCAGCAAACCCATGAATTTGTTTTTTCATCAGCTTATTTTAAAGACTTTCTCACATATTACACAAACGTGTGCCTGCGCTGTGGCATTTTGTGCATCACTTTATTGGAAGATGTAGTAGGATGGTACAGCAGGTCATATGTGAAGTTGCAGTCACTTATTGATCTTAGCAATATTCCTCAGCACTTAACCTTTACTCTAGCTGAACAGAATATGAAGTCCCTTATAGAATGTGTACTTTTATGTTCTCCATTTGTGACAGTCCTAATCGATAGCTTCTCTCCTTCATTAGTTAGCCGAGCTCTAAGACTGCTGAAATTTATCTGCTTATGTCAAAAGAAGAACCAGGTACTTGGCTTTTGCCATATGGATTTGTCCCTGATTGCTGTTTTCCATCTGAAAACATCGAGAGAATTAATCGTTCAAAACCGGAATCAGGAAAGTGAGCATTTCAGATATCAGGAGAGTTGCAGGAGGACATACAACCATAACAATCATACAGGTTATTATTATTATTATTATTATTATTATTATTATTATTATTATTATTATTATTATTATTATTATTATTACTACTACTCTGTAGGCCTGTTTTATCTTTTTCAAAAATCTTCATCCTTTGTTTTGGAGCTGAGGGCACATGAGATGGACGAAGGAAGCAGGGCGTCCAGGAAGTGTTTGTTAATATAATTAATACTGGACACATGAAAACACTTGCTCAGATGTTTATTGGTTCGTCTCCTGTTGTATTAGTGAGATAAGCACTGCTGTTTTGGTGAAGTTTTGTAGAGGAGTCCCTGCAGGTATGCTTGGGTGCATGTGCTGTTTTTATGCACGAGTAAAGTTTGCTATTTGCTATTTTCCGCTGTGTCCCATGTAGATGTTACAAGTCTCAGAGGTCCATGATGAAGAGTAGGCTTTATTTTCCCAGGCATTAAGTGTGCTTGGGATCTGCCATGACACTGTTTTTGTGTTTTTTTTCTTCATTTTTTATTCCCCTTATGCAAGCAAGATGTTGTTGGCTATGTGCTATTAATCACTTCTGTCTACATCTGTTCGCTTGTACACCTCCACCTGTATTTCTACTACCTGGGCACGCTCCCACCAACCAAATTACATCCATCTTCACTGCACAATCGCCTGACAGATTATCTCATTAAAATGTACAAAGAAAACTCCTTCTCTTTATCTGCGATAATCTAATTAGCATCAGGCAGATGGTTTAATAAGCGATATCGCTGCCGTTTAGCCTCCCAGGCGCCCAGGTGGAGAGCTGCCGAGCCTCTTCCAGTCCTATCTCTTTTCCCTGTGAATGGCTCTCCAGGGCTCACATTATTGCTTCCTCTGCCTGAGGGTAGCACAACTCCCACTTTACAGAAGCGAATAAAGAACGGAAGGCAAAGGGATTAAAAACTAGACAGAATTCTAATGATTTCCCCTATTAACCAAGTCTAACTAGCTAACAGATGTTAGACTTTGCTTAGTGAATCCTAATTTTCATTTATAGCACTTTTTTGTTCGAGTGGGGGGTGGGATTGTTTGTCTAGTTCACGTTGTTATTGGGGATAATGGCACTTTTGGAATTGCCTACGGCTGAAAATCAATATCATATTATACAGCAGACTCTTTGGCCTTGCATTTTTCGGCTTTGACTCGTGACTGCAAAGAGCAGGGGAGCAGAGAAAGAGTCAGACCATCATTAAAAGGGGGAAATGTCCAGTGTCCAGATTATATTACAGCAACATTTTGCTTTTTTTTTTCTTTTTTCTGACAGTTCTGCTGGCTGATAATGAGGCCTTGCGCCCACTGTCCAGACATGAATGCTCAAGTGATGCCGCCACATCTGGAATTCTGGAATCTAGGCAAATATGAGCAGGGTTGGCTGTAAAGTGGAGGAGTAGATACGCTCAATTACCTCCCCAACTTTCAGCAGGGCTTTTCCTGCTGACTGACCGAGAGGAACTGTAATGAGAGTGGATTTAAAATAAAAAGATGTGCAAGATCTACAAAGAAAGCAGCCAGTGCAGCCAGACTGGGATTGACGTTTGGGAACAGCTGAGGTCAGAACTGTCGTGAAGCATCACCCCGATAAGCAGAGTTGCACTCTGACCCACAACCGGGCCTTTCCTCCACTTTGCTGGTGTCTTAACAAGGGCCTAATGGCTCTTCTTAACCTTTTAAAGCAGCAGTCACTATTATAATGCAGAACTGCTCGAATCACTCCGTACAGGTTAGACGTTGAGCAGGTTGTCCATGTTTATACTTCGGAGAAAAGCATAACACATACTAATTACATGGTCTGTGGTTGTGTTAATCAGTGTCTGAAAGTCTTTCAATGGAAAAATGATTATTTCTCCATCAACATCATTTAGAGGATCATTAAAGGAGGCCTGTGTAAGCGGCCTCGGGTTAAGGATTAGAATTAGTGCTCTTGCTGCCAAATCTACACCAGTGCCAGCATGATCTATGGGAACCCCTCTATGGTAATTGCACTCAGCTGTGAATTGGAACAATATCTAATTGTGTGCTGGATTAATTACTGGCATCTGCAGTGTGCATTTTTAGACAAGAATCCCATAAATAACAGCAGGTACATTCACACAGATGGGGATTCTTCCAGCAAGCCATCATTTTATCCTGGGAAAACCGAATGTCACCAGGTTCTGTAGCGTTCATGTTTTCACTCTCTCTTCCTGACTTTTGTTTTACTGCCTTAAATAATTACCGTCCAATTACCAGGATGTTTTTGGAACACGTAAATGTGTATAAAACACTGTTTATATATTAAACTCAAACCTTTCCTGAAATCATAAACGTAATTAAACCTCCAAACCATACAGGCAACCTTTAAATGTTTGTTTGTTCTGCTGAAACACTTTCTCCATGCTGTTTTACAATCAGGGGGAAAAAAAAAAGAAAACAGAGATTACGTGTCACTGCTTTTTAACAACTTTTCTCCTTTATGGTCCTTTATGCATTACGCACTTGCAGTAAATGCATACCAGGTGCTCGCAGGTGTGCCACACGTGACGCCATTACAGACCTTCGGTCAAAACTATGAGCATGTGTGCTTGAGGTTTGCATTCAAAATATTAATGCCCATATTAATTTTGTATTGACCTTTTTGGTCGGCTCCATCCATGCAGTCCAAACAGAGTGAGGGGCTGCTTTAATTCCCTGCCACTGAAGACACACACGGTGAGCCAGTGATGGCTAATGAAAAAGGCAGTCAAACAGTGAAGCTTTCACAACATATTAAAGCAGCAAGATCAATAGCTTACTTTATAATTATCATCAAACATTCCATACTCCCAGGCTGCTCATGTGCCAAGCAATAGTATTGCCGCTTTCTGCTTTCAGACTGGGTTAGGACTAAATTATGAAGGGAGAAAAAATAACAGTTTTTTTTAGCCATTATTAACGTTTTAAGTGAGAGAGAGCATTGCAAAAAACACGAGGAAGCTTTATGAGGAAGCATCGTAGTTAAATGCTGAATTCACGGATAACACAAGAAAGCCTTTCGATCTTCTTAAAAATATTATCAGCACATACTTTATACAGTGTCCTTATTGTAAAATACTGTACGTTTGTTATTGTAAATGATTTGCTTTAAAGCTCCTGCCTCCTGTGCTTAAAGTCTATTAAAAGCCCAATGTGGTGTTGTTGAAACATGAAAGGCAGGAGGGAAAAAAAAGAAGTGAAAAGGGAAGGCATTAACACTCACATTGTGTTTTTTGAAAGTTGACTCTGTGCGTAAAGATCACTCAAGAGAAATTACATTTCTGCTTTGATTTAATTAAAGCTAAATATTGGCCAATCATCAGTGGCCGGCCCAGTGGATGCTTGACACAATAATTATCTCCTGAGGTGCTTTGTCTTAACGCCTGCGCTGGAGCATGAAACCAATTCTAGTGCTCACTCATCAGGGGCGGCGTTTTTCGGCTCTGTTTGCTTGCGCTGTCCTTAAGTCGCTTTTTGAACTGTGTTCCTGGATAAAGGGCCTTGCATTGTGACTTGCACTGGTCAGAAATTCTGTATAAGTCGGTTATTAATGAGCAAAAGAGTCGCTTGGTTTGTTTGTCTGCGTTTCCTGTTCTCCAAATCACAATTAGTTCCATATCCGTTGGCGATGGCAGCTAGATGCAAATGTTAGCAGACGTGCCAAGAGGACAAGTATTGTATAGTGCTGATGTAAGCATTCAATGAAGCTTTTTGCTATATTGTAACTTGTACATGATGCACTGTGTTGCTTTTGATAACACAGCAATATGACAAGGAGCTGGTATCCATCCATATATACCATCTAGCATTCACCACTGACTTATCCGCTCTTGCTTTATTTCTTTTACTTTCTTGTGTTTTTTTTTTTTTTTTGAATTATTGAAGATTGTCACTGCAGTGACCCATTCCTTGTCAGCAATCTAGTACATGGAACTATGGCTATGGTAATAAGTGCTCTCTCTCTCTCTCTCTCTCTCTCTCTCTCTCTCTCTCTCTCTCTCTCTCTCTCTCTCTCTCTCTCTCTCTCTCTCTCTCTCTCTCTCCCTCCCTTCTGTAATTTGTGTTAGTGACGGCAGGTTGATGGCTGAACAGCACTGTGTGTGTGTGTGTGTGTGTGTGTGTGTGTGTGTGTGTGTGTGTGTGTGTGTGTGTGTGTGTGTGTGTGTGTGAGGAAGGGCCTTCTCTGTCACTGCCATGTCACTGTGAGGAGCCTGGAGGAGACAAGGCGAACGTTTCTTCGCCTGGCGCTCTGCAGCTCACAGCTGCGACTTGTCACATTAGTCAACTCAAATTTTAAGAAAATCAACTCTAAACTGAAATTCTCTCGACTCCCACGCCTGTTCCTGTACTGCTTCTAGGCCAACAGCACTCCCCCTCCCTCACACACGCCCTCATGAAACAGACTCCCAAGGGGCACAAGTCATCAATCTTAAATCACATCCTCCAAACTAATGGCAATCTACTGTGCTGGACTGCTAAATTGAATTATTAGTGGATTGTCAAAAGCTGTTTTATTTATTTATTTATTTATTTATTTGATTTGAAGTAGGTACTGAGTAGCTTAATTAAAGAAGATTGGTCCAAGTCGGTGTGTGCCAGTTGTGAAGTTTTGATGTGTCTGGTCATTTTCCAGAGAGCATCATCTCACTGTACTGTACATAACCGGCTCATAGGGACAGCTTTTGGTATGTTTTTATAAGCTGTGTGTGTGTGTGTGTGTGTGTGTGGGTGTGTGTGTGTGTGAGAGGGTGTGTGTTTGTGCGTGTGCGTTCGCGTTCATTCCAGTGTGCTGCTGTGTGCGCGACACTTGAAGGTGATGGATGAAAGTTGTCCTCTCCCCAGGCGTAGTGCTGAATAAAAGTAAAAGCTGCTGTTTATTCCCCTGTGCTCCAGCCTGCGAATGGCGTTTGTTAGCGATTGATTTAAGCCAAGGGGGGTCCCAGTGTGAGGAAAAAGCCTGCAATTTCCTCTTGATGGAAAAGATTATTAGATTTGTTTTGTCTCGCTATTCCTTTGCTCATGTCAGCAAATCAGATCAATGCTCTTCCTTGTCAACATGTGTTCCTTGTTGAGCAGTCAGAGCTAATTTGTCTGTGTGCCACTCGTTATTTTTCCCTTTTTTCTCCTCCTTTCTTGTGCACCGGTTACTTTTTTTTTTTTTTTTGGTAAGAAAAAACAATGTGAGAAATTTAAAATATAATCTCCTGTTCACTTGGAATTTGATTGGATTTGGAGCTGAAGGCCATGTCCCGATTGATGTGGAATTTGAAACAGGAATAGGAAAAACTTATTTCAATGCAATGTATAGAATTTAAGCCATTCACACCACCTCAACACCATTCACATTTAAAATATATTGTATTTACTGATACGTCTTCAGTAAGCGTATTAACTCGGGACCTGGGGAACGCTGAGCCTGTGGCGGGAATTCATTAAAGAGTTAAATATGTCTACAGTTCATCACTGTAGGTTCATAGCTACTGTATAGACCACAGAGATCTGATAGAAGTAAAATGAAGTGGTTAACCTGACCTCTCTCACATTTCTCCTCTGAGGGAAAGACCACAGTAATCTCTTAATATCATCTTTTGAGTTTCAGTAGCAATCTTAACAAACATCTCATGCTTTCTCAGATCTGCTAACATGATGATGTGTAAGGTTCATTCACATATTTTTTTTTTTTTTGCCAGACCTGTTGCATGCATCCTAATGTAATTACAGTTTCCTTCTGATATGCTGTTAAATCCTAAGGGAAGTATTGCAGTGTATATACATGAAATGTAACAATACGTAATAAGAAGTGCACTAGTATACATTTTATATGGTACATATATAAGTATACATAAAAAGAAGTGCACTAGTATACATTTTATATGGTACAAATATAAGTATACTGTATGTGATGTATTTGATGTATATGTAATTGTTCTTATTTAATATGCACATGATTTTTTTATTAGATTTTTTGTGTAAGGATGTTTTTATTAATAACTCTAACGCTAATCTGTTTATTATCTTTAACAATGAGTTTGAAATTATCTTTTTAAAACCCTATTTTACTGCGATTTGGGTTTTTTGGCCAGCACTCCAGTTAAAGCTTGATTTGATAATATGAACTATAAGTCAAACAATAACAGACAGAATAACAGACAGGAGAATGTCAGTGTTGATTTCTTTGTTCTTGTTGATTGTGTGGTGTCTCTTACAGTTCCTTATACTAATTCCCAAATAACATTCCTATATGAATCAACATACTTTATTAGCAATCATCATCCTCAGAATACTACTACTAATCAAAATCCTTTATACCTGACCACATGTCGTTTCTATCTCTCTGTAAATAAAACATTTTTTAATTGTTTTCTGAGACAAACTACTGAAGCTTTTTTTTTTCCTGCTCAACACTGCAGGAAATCGAGCTGCTTTTGCCTTGTAGCCATGAGACTCAGTTTTGTCAGTGAAGAGATCAAGGGTGCCAATGAAATTTGTAAACCGAAGACAGATTTGCGCTCGCCAGACATCTTTCTGTTCTTGACTGCACATCTTAAACCCCAAACACATGCCGGAGTCTTGTAGGATCACTGCCTGCTATCAGTCTATCATCAGTCTGTAGGCTTTGTAAACGAATCCAGCACTTTCCACAGGTCTTGCAAGCTCCCATAAGAGCTGGACATGGCGTTGGAGCTTAGCAAAGAAACAGTCTCATCATCATCATCATCTTTAGCTGACTTTTCCAGCAGGTGGCATAGGCAGACTAAAGTGTCCTTCCAGAAGCATGGTAAGTTTTTGGATCGTTACCAGTGTTTTTTTTTTTTAATTGATGGACCAAGCTTGATCTATGGCATCACAAGCCACAAACAGTAAAATATCATTTCTCCCTGGTGGGAAATAGACCAATTCTCTTTTGACAGAACGTTTGATCATCACACCTTGTAGTTTTAAATATATAGTAGATATAGTATAGTAAATATATAATATATAGTGGTAGAAGTTTTCAGCATCTGATGTATTAGAGCTAAGAGATTTACAGTGGTAGGAGAGTGAGAGAAACACTTTTAGCTGAGGTTTCTCTTATGTCACTGACATGAGCACTGTGAAACACAGAAAAATCTAACATATTTCTATAATAATAGATGTTTTATGTATCACTATTGGATGATCATCATGTTGTCCAATGCCCAATGATGTGTGTATGATATATAATTATAAAGTTTACATGTATACCCATCAAACGCAGACCGTATCACATGATTCCCCAGGCCAATATCTCTGCTCACCATCACTAGACTTCTGATCAGCCTTACCTGTTCAAACTTTATGAAATCTTACTTCAAGTTTAGCATTGATGGTACTGAGCCTGATTAATCCCTCTTAATATCATTTTTTTCTTTTTAATAGCATGCCTTTATGTTAGAGTAGCCCTAACCCAACAGTCACTTGCACTCCAGATTGTTAAAAAAGCTGCAGCTTGTGTGTCACCGGCTCACCAGAA
This sequence comes from Tachysurus fulvidraco, assembly GCF_022655615.1. Classification (NCBI taxonomy): domain Eukaryota; kingdom Metazoa; phylum Chordata; class Actinopteri; order Siluriformes; family Bagridae; genus Tachysurus; species Tachysurus fulvidraco. Next base: position 11,962,676 of record NC_062536.1, read on the forward strand.
AGTTTCAACTCTTCTGTCCTGAAGCCTCTCACATGAAACTCATTGAATGTTCAAATCTCTGTCACCGGAGACTTCTTCCATAAAGAAACTTGCATTAAAATATCCATTACTCTCACTGTGTTCGATGATATCTTTTTTGAATGCATTTATTTATTTATTTATTTATTATTAGAATTTATTATTAGACTTGTGAATGTGTTTTTACTATAGAAATGAGATCATATTAGACCTTCTAACAACTCAGTGGTAAAAATTCATGTAAATGTGTTTTTCACTTGTTTATTCCGGTTTCATTTGTTATTTTCCCATTTCTGCTTCTTGTTTGCCACGTGCTGTTTTTCACCTCTTAAATATGTAGAGAATTTGGATATAAGAGACATTAAACTGCATAATCCTAGTGTCTCGCTCAGTGGGTTGAATTTTCTGTTGCTGTTTCTGTCTCGATTCTAATTGGTGTAATGGGTAAAGTTGTATGGAAGTGTCTTTTTCTTGGCTCTGGAGAAGCGGGTTGTCAACTTCTTGCCTTTTGTGCTGGAGTTGTGTCTCCTGTGGGGAAAAAGGGCTTCTGAGTTGTTATTCATCACTGGTGGATCTGTTCCAGCTCGACAGTCTCCAATGGCAGCAGTCCATCTCACTATCATCCATCATTATCCCAAAGACGTCAAAGAGGGAGCTGGGTATACCCTTACATCAACATTGCAATTAAACCTGCTTGTTTCATACCAAGTTCTAATGCACATCATTTGTGTAAGTGGATCAAATATGGTGTCAGAAAAGTAAGAAATCCCCGGGTTTCCATGTGTCTGAATATAAAGTTGCTGAAAGACTGGAATGTGTCTTTCAGCGGACTCAGAACTGTTTGCAGTCTCTCCAGGCGAGGATGATCTGTCCAGGCTGTTTAGGACTCTTCCGCTGTCCTTCTCCTCACACTGCACAGGACAGAGAGAGTGGCATTGCCTATTACTGTGTGTAAACCTGTGTGTGCGGGCTGTCCACAGGAGACCTGTCAATACTCTGAGCCATATAGGTTCTGGCAGTCTTTCTTCAGGGACAACATTTGCCAAGAAGTACTGTCTTTCCTCATCTTCAATGTCAGCCTGCGGGTTAGAAGACAACATATGTTCTCTTCATGTCCTCCAGACATGGCTGAGCCACTCCATAGAGTGTTTTAGGACTCAAGCACTTTGTATCGCTTTCTTTTTTCCCTTAGTTAGAACAGATGGTGCAAATTACCATGGTGGCGATGCTCAAATGTACTTTGACAAACATAAAGCGGCACCCCTGTGTTGCAACGACAAATTCATTAATTGGATTTAGGTAAGCTGGTGATTTTTTTTTCAGAGTGTCTTTGCACAGCATGAAGGCCTGTCTGCAAATCACAGATGTAAAAGATTAATCTGTCGCCTTCAGGTAGGTGAGATGAAAATCAATACCTAGGATGAGTACCCCTTACTGTTTAGAGTTTTGAATTCTCTCCTCTTTAAAACGAGTCGAGAAAAAAAAAAGAGCAGGCAAAACCTACTTTGTCCTTGAATTGGACCGTGCGATGATGACTCCTCTGGCTACAGTAATTATGGCAGCTTGAGAAATGGCCTGTGACATAGTGATACATCTCACTCATCTACTCACCATATGAAGTCATTGATTTCACCACCCAGGAGATTCGCTAAATGCAATCAGTTTAAAAAGTTCCACTTCAGTGCAGATCAGGGCTTAAACTTTGTATTCGTGTTGACTAAGTTGGAGTGAATTTAGAGCATGGAGCAATAAATAAATTAATATATATATATGCATACTGTATATATTATTATTTACATAAATAATTACAGAAATATGTTTTTGCTTTCTTGACCAATTAAGATTAGCATTGTTTCATATTTAACCGCTGTGTGCAGGTTTCACAGCGGAAGCACTATGTAGGCCAGGCAGTTTTTCTGATTTGCGAATATTCTGGTGTTTAGCGGACGTTTGTTCGTTCATTTGTGATCCCGCTCACTCCTCACCCGTGTGCTGTCCTCTGCTCTCCTCACTATTCAGAATGAATCCCCACCTCAGCTCCGAGGGCACTACTAGATATTAACACAGCAATAAGAGGATGAATTTTTGATGGAAGGCATTCTAAAGCGTTAATATTAGACCATTATCAATAAGAGGTCAAATTAAAGTGATATGAGAATTTTTTTTCCAACTCGCCTCATAATCGGAAATGATTTATTTCCGTTTGTCTATACACACACACACACACACACACACACACTCACACACACACACACATATATATATATAGTCCGTTTAGTTGTAATAGCATTTGCATATAAATTGCACATGCACAGTAAATTACATATATAGCAAATTGATATATAATATTTCATTTTATACTTCATAATATGGATTTAATCTTTAATTAATTAAGTACATTGCAATATTATCAGAAACATATCTGACATATTAACCTTAACTAAAGGATTACACGTTCTTTCGTTGTCTTCTAAATATATAACAACCTTCTTCCATATTTTCTGTCTTCCTCTTCAAACTCTTTGCGTTCTCCTTCTTTTTTGTATTTTCTCTCCATTAATCTTTTACAGAGGTACTGATATCATCCATCTCCCTGGTTGTGGGTGATTCCCGTAGGGTAAATTACTCCAGAGGCCCACATGGCCTTGCTCTGTATCAGATTGACCTGCGTCTTGTTTGCCATTTTGTGTATGCTGCTGTTTATTTAACGAGCAGGAGAGTGAGAGGGCCTTGCAGAGATGCTCCTCTGATGGTAGCTTTGACACACTGCCTGAATAATAACCCTCATTATGGAACAGCTGACAGCTCCTGAAAAAGCTGATTTATGAATATGCTGAGAGCAGAAGCCCAGTGTCTTCCCCTGTTCTCTGTTCTTCTCTAACATACACGACCATGCAGCTTCTCTTCTCTTCTCTTCTCTCCTCTCCTCTCCTCTCCTCTCCTCTCCTCTCCTCTCCTCTTCTCTTCTCTTCTCTTCTCTTCTCTTCTCTTCTCTCTTTCTTCTCCTCTCTTTCTTCTCCTCTTCTCTTCTCCTTCTTCTCCTCTCCTCTCTTTCTTCTCCTCTCCTCTCTCCTCTCCTTTCCTCTCTTTCTTCTCCTCTCTTCTCCTTCTCCCTTTCTTCTCCTCTCCTCTCCTTCTCCTCTCCTTCTCCTCTCCTCTCTTTCTTCTCGTCTCTTTCTTCTCCTCTCCTGTCTCTCCACTGTCTCTCCTCTCCTCTCTCTCCTTCTCCTCTCCTCTCTTTCTTCTCCTCTCCTCTTCTCTCCTCTCCTCAAAACGGATTTGATTATTTGTAATTATTTTCACCATGTTAGTATTTTTTGCAAACACAGACTCACTTTGTCAGGTGTTTTTATTCACACGCTGACTTTTGGATTGCACAATGCTCAGAGGCAGCATTAGAGAGCAGTCTTTCTTTTACTTGCATTTTTTTGGTCAGTCCTCCATGAAATTTTAAACTTACCCATGAGATTAACCCAATACATATTAACCCTTTTTAGATATTGCCCATATCAAAGGGAGCTTAAATAAAAAATGAGATGTGTATTTCACTTTTTTGGGTGCCCCAGCAGAATCAATTAAGTGAGCGAGAGAGCGGCTCTGGTGGAAGGCTGAGCGCTCGGGCAAGGCCTTGACTTAAGCTGGGGGTTGAGAAGAGGGTTGTAATATTCATCTGCTGTGCATAAACAGTAGCCTAGATTAATCAAAAACAAACCTTCAGATAAAGCTATAGTGGCCTGTCAGCTTCCTGCCATGCTGCTGCTGCTGCTGACTAGCCCAGTGAGACTCTATGCCAAAGCCACTTCCTGACCAGTCTACTATACTAATGCATATGCAACGATTGCACAGACAAACTGTAATAAGGTGGTGTGGTGTGGCCTGAACCGCCTGTCGTTTCCTGTCTGCTGCACATTAGATGGAGGAAGTGTGTTTTTCTCCTCCATCTAATCTCCACCTCCTCACGCTGTTTTTGTCTAAATTACTTGTAGCACACAAGTTCATGTTGTAAAAATGCTCTTAGTTTTCTATCTATCTATCTATCTATCTATCTATCTATCTATCTATCTATCTATCTATCTATCTATCTATCTATCTATCTATCTATCTATCTATCTATCTATCTATCTATCCATTCATTCATCCACCCATCCATCCATCCATCCGTCCATCCATCCATCCATGGTTAGGACCTAAATATTTAGTATTTAGATTGATATCTTTATATTTATTTCAAATTAAAAATTATTCAATCATTTAAATTAATTCTTTACATGTATGTACATTTAAATATATAATTTAATTAAATGAATGCAATCATAAGTAACTAGTAACCACACCAGCAACCTCTAACCCTCCTTCTGGACACACACACACACACACACACACACACACACACACACACACACACACACACACACACACACACACACACACACAAAGTGATACAGTACATTTCAGTGCATAACTTTATTGCTCAGCGTGCTCTCAGATGTCCAGCAGCTGAAACTACTACTAGTCTTTTAACAATACATTTTATATTTTGAAAATCTAATACAAGCATTATTATTTTTTTATTTGGCTAATCAACAAAAAAACTGCAGCTTTACTCCTAACATCCAGCAGCAGTGAAAATCACTTTTCTTTTTGTGAGGATGTGTGTTGTAGAATGTGTGGCATGTGGCATGTTTTATTGCTAGTGTTATTTGCTGTTAATCGTAGCATATTAAGGGTATATTTCTTCAAGCTTTCCCGTCAACCCCAGTCTCTGCTTTAACTACATTGAAAGTGGCAGGCCAAATGAATAAACAGCATGTATTTACCCTGCATTATCACACTGTCAAGCGCACTGTTGTGCTAATGCCTGCCTCTCCTCTGCTGTATTTATGGCACTCATCTCGCGCCTGTTATTTATTATTAGCCTCATCGCTTTTATTATCTCACATCCTCTCACTAGCTCTTGATGCATGGGTCCTCCTTTGAATTTTAATTTCAGAAATGTGCGATTATTTCTGCCAGGCTCCTATCAGAGTCTGTCCTTCATGCTACACTCTCAATGATGGATTAACACTTGGCTGCCTAATGAATGGGCCTCATAAGATGTTAATGCTGTTTTAAGGTGCAATTTCTATTAATTTTCTACTCTGCGATGCCCCCTTCCCTGCCCCTTTTTTAATTTTTTTTTAAAATTCCAGCACTTATTTTTCTCACACATCATATTATCAGTTGTTTCAAAATCACTGCTTTTAATTTAGCACCTAAAGTGTGAGAATGTATTGCAGTTTGTATAAAAACCAGCGCTAGGCCTGTACAGAAAGAGATGTGAAAACATCTGAAGCATTGAACATTTTAAGAAGTAACAACCAACGCGTAAACTTTATGTTACACAACACAGACCAATTTCTGTGTTTTTGTTTGGTAAGCTTGCTTCTGGATTTGATTCCAGTGTGTGCATTGGAAACAGTTCATATGCAGGTCAGAGAAGCCTTGTAGCTATATGATATTCCAACGGAAAAGGTTTAACAAGCCCCTGTTATTTGTAAATACTGTAATCTTTTCATTCCAACAACAAATACCACCCATATTTAAGTTGTCTTGCCAATCCAGTGTGAATTACGGTACAGTGGGCTAAGCAAAAGCTCTGGTTATAAAGTGCCATGCTTCAGAACGCCCAGGCGTGATAGCTAAATTACTGCATGCACAAATCCAGGTGTCTGAATCCAGATCAGAGATGCACCGTCTTCCTGCTTCACTGGATAGATTATTCTCAAGACATCAGGAGCCAAAGAAGAGGATTATTATATTCCTGTGCAAATAGTTTTCAGTTTGGAAACTTCCCATGAAATCATGTTCATCTTGACAAATAATTGTAGGATCAGTGTTTCAGTGAGCTTGTATAGGCTAAGCAATCGCTCCCTAATGAAGAACCCTACCAGCTGAAGGTTAGCAAGGTCCTGTCGAAACTTTTACCCTCGTGTAGCACTCTGTATGCTTCGTCTCTCTCCTTTTTTAATAGCTTCCATCCTGATTGACCCCTCAGAGGCAAGTGATAATTGTATGCAATGTCCTCTTCCTCTGTCTATTAAAGAGGTCAAAAGTGTGAGTTAGGAGAGTAGCGTTGACCTCTGAACCAGCAGACTAAAGATAGACTCTATGCAGCGACCTGTTGTAGGCAAGAGCTCTTTTCACTTGTCTTATTGTGTTCACCTTTGCTCTACACTCGAGTGCCTTATATCCAGCGTTAATCTGGTGCTGAGCTAAATTTCCATCAGTGGGTTGTGTTGAGTGACTTTGAGTTGAGTAAATTTAATACTGAAATTGTATCCGTAACCTACTGAATTGTGTGAGGCTTCTTTTCCTTGCATGATATTGTTTTGTATCAAAGCCAGTGCTAGAGTTTAACAATTTGATGTAACTATACGGTACATACACTAAAAACCTATGGAATGCCATTTGAGTTTGATATCAACAAAGGAATGGTTACATTTATAAGGATGAATGCTATTTTTGATTAATCACACCTAAAATAAGCTGTAAGTGTATCAGCAGAGTGCTGAGTCAGCTTGCCCTTTAACCTATGGCCATGTTCTCTTTATAGAGAGAATACATCTGATTAATCAAAATAGCAAATTAAAAATGTGATAAAATCATGTTTAACCCTCACAAACAATATTATTTTATTATATTACATCTCTTCAAGTTGTGCACAAGTTCTTCTGTTAACGTACTGTCTAAAAAATAAATTGACAAATAATAGTATGGTCTAATTGACCAATGCCTGTGAATATTGAGGGTTGAAGTCTGTCAGGACGTGCATTTGTTTATGTTCCTCGTCACGTGTCTGCCCCGCCTTTGTCTGCTCCTCCCGTCTTCACACACCTGTTTCCCAATTTCATTACCTTTGTCTATTTAACTGTGCCACGTTGCCTTGTGCAGCATGGAATCTACTGTTGTTTGGTCTTGTCCTTATTATTAATTATTAATTGTCCGTTTTATTCCTGCGTTCATGACCATGTCATTCTGTTCAGTTAAACTAGATTTGGAGTTGACTGTGATGATTACAGCTAGGACAGCTCATGCAGCGAAATACTAGCAAAACACTACTCATTAGTCATTAGTTCATTCCTAGATCATCACATTAGTGTTTTTAATATATATATATATATATATATATATATATATATATATATATATATATATATATATATATATATATATATGTGTGTGTGTGTGTGTGTGTGTGTGTGTGTGTGTGTGTGTGTGTGTGTGTGTGTGATTTTATTTTATATATGATTACATATGATTTTTTATTTATTTATTTATTTCAAATCTTTTGTGGATGCTTTGTCAAATATTTATATATATACTTCTTTTTTCAGTTCATATGTCCTCATTAATTATTGGAGGCTTAAGGACAAGGTCTTGCTTTTAAAGGCTGCATATAGACATTAAGGGGGAAAAAATAATCACAAACAGACACTTTCCCTGCCAAGAAACACCTGTATCTGTATACTGTATATGTAGGTGATCTGTATAAGCTAAAAGACTTCAGATGGTAACAAATTTCTAAATATGCAGAACCTTCCCTGGATAAATATTGACGTAACTTTAGGACTTTAGGAGCCTTTACTGAATATAGACCCTGTGCTATGTTTTTTAAGTGTTTCTTGTCCATTTAGTTGTACAGACTGGATGTGGGAACTTCCACTGGTGTTAGTGAGAATATTGTATGTGGCTTTTTCTTTTTTTTTTTACGTCATGGGAAATAAATGCTCTTGTGCCTCATTCAGCAGCAGTTTAGCAGACAGGAACCATCCACTCTGGTGTGTGTGTCAGGTGAGAGGGTTTCCTGCCATACGTGGTGGCTGGATATACCGCAGCAGGGTGCGCTCGCTGGAAAAGGTCACACTTTTGAAGGGATGGCCATTATGTTTGTGTCACCGTATGATGATGTATCACTGCAGCCGGGGCTCTACCTGACACGCGGCGGGCATGAATATGATTTCAGAGAGCATTAAAAATTCAACAGGCTTACCTAATTATACTCTAATATTCAGATGTGAGGCTGCACGGCACAGCAGCAGCTTATTTGGAATCAATTCTAACGTTATTTGCTTTGTATAGTCAATAAGGTATAAAGTGTGAGATCTGACAAGCAAAGATACAGCACTTTAATAATGATCTTACATTGTTTGTGCATGCTTTTCTGACTAGTGTGCCATCAGCTCTGTATGCGTTTTGCACGTATTCACTCAAGTCGGCTAATTTAGCGGTGCAGCTGTTGTGTAATAAGTTGTTTCGTTTGCCATGTGTGGCATGTAAAGTGAGCCGAATCCTTATTTACAGTCCCCGTCTTGCTTTAGGCCCGTGGCTTTCACTTAAGACACAGAGAGAAGCTGGGATTACACTCAAGATAAACACTATCTCTGCGAACAGACGGCTTCAGAGTGGAGCGCTGCGCTTCCCTGCATTGTTCTTCAGTTAAATAAATTCCCTCAGGCATTCAGCTTGCCTTCCCGAGCCCACTGATCAGGCCCAGTTACAAACAGCTATCATTTGCATGAGAAAAACGAAGCTGGAGCAGCGAGTCAGGCGCATTATCAATATTACAAAGTGTTGCAGGTAGCTCCACTGAAGTCAACAAGGAGCAGAGCTTTTCATGTCTTTGTGCATTGATTTAACGCTCCTTAAAATGAATTGCAGATCAATTGAATTACCTAGAGGCAGATTTAATGAGCTCTACACCACCGTGGATGTTGTGGTCTACCGTCATCTCCACAGAGAGAATTAGTTTTTCTCTGGGAGATCATTTTCGGATATGATGGTCATTTGTTTACCATGGACTTTGCTCCAAAGTAATTGTAACTTTTCTATGAAGAAAAGAAAAAATCTTCATTTTTACTTCTTTTTTAAGTCGCTCATAACCTGTTCATATAACGGTTCACTTTTAAAAGTTGGGCTTTTTGTGAGAAAGCTTCCTCATTCGTGGTTTCCTTCAAAGCACCCACATACAGTTCTCTATCAGTTCTCTTTCTGCCATCTTTCCAGGAAGTTTGCACAACCTCAGCTCATCTTGGCAATTTTATACCCTTTTCTTCTTTAGCAAGAAGATTTTCAGGGCCTTTTTCCCCATCAATGCAAGAGCAGGATAAAAAAGATGAACTTTATTTAGCTGTTTCTTTGATACCTCCTTTACGAAAAAAGGAGGAATTCAAACACCTTCAGTTCCATGTGAATAAACTGAGTTACATTAACGCAATTTGTTTTTGTGGAGTTCAGGCCACAATCTTGATTCTACACAAGATTATGCTTTGGTTTGGATTTATATCCGGGGAAGCAGACCTCTGTGGCAAGATATCATTATTGGACTCAGCATTTGGTCTTTTCCATCATGCAGGGCTACTACTACAAAGCACAGGCTGAATCAGAAACCAAAGACGATAGAGAAAGTGAATTCTCTAGGCGAGTACATTTTCTCATTCCTGTTTTCAATTGGTCAGCTGCCAATTCCCATCCATCAGTCAGCTTTAGCCATCATACAACAGTTACTGTACAGAGAGGGTAAAGGCTAACACATGAATCTGAGCCAGTCAAACACAAACACAGGTCAGTGTAACACTCAGAGGGAAGTGGACTCTGGAGCTGCCCTTACATTTATAACATATGTCGTATTGTGATACTCTGATGAAGTGTAGTGTAGCATGTTGTGTATTGTGATACTCTGATGACGTGTACAGTAGTGTAGCAGGTTGTGTATTGCGATACTCTGATGAAGTGTAGTGTGTAGCAGGTTGTGTATTGTGATACTCTGATGACGTGTACAGTAGTGTAGCAGGTTGTGTATTGCGATACTCTGATGAAGTGTAGTGTGTAGCAGGTTGTGTATTGTGATACTCTGATGACGTGTACAGTAGTGTAGCAGGTTGTGTATTGCGATACTCTGATGAAGTGTAGTGTAGCAGGTTGTGTATTGTGATACTCTGATGAAGTGTAGTGTAGCAGGTTGTGTATTGTGATACTCTGATGAAGTGTAGTGTAGCATGTTGTGTATTGTGATACTCTGATGACGTGTACAGTAGTGTAGCAGGTTGTGTATTGTGATACTCTGATGAAGTGTAGTGTAGCATGTTGTGTATTGTGATACTCTGATGACGTGTACAGTAGTGTAGCAGGTTGTGTATTGCGATACTCTGATGAAGTGTAGTGTGTAGCAGGTTGTGTATTGTGATACTCTGATGACGTGTACAGTAGTGTAGCAGGTTGTGTATTGCGATACTCTGATGAAGTGTAGTGTGTAGCAGGTTGTGTATTGTGATACTCTGATGACGTGTACAGTAGTGTAGCAGGTTGTGTATTGCGATACTCTGATGAAGTGTAGTGTGTAGCAGGTTGTGTATTGTGATACTCTGATGAAGTGTACAGTAGTGTAGCAGGTTGTGTATTGTGATACTCTGATGACGTGTACAGTAGTGTAGCAGGTTGTGTATTGTGATACTCTGATGAAGTGTAGTGTGTAGCAGGTTGTGTATTGTGATACTCTGATGACGTGTACAGTAGTGTAGCAGGTTGTGTATTGTGATACTCTGATGAAGTGTAGTGTGTAGCAGGTTGTGTATTGTGATACTCTGATGAAGTGTACAGTAGTGTAGCAGGTTGTGTATTGTGATACTCTGATGAAGTGTAGTGTAGCAGGTTGTGTATTGTGATACTCTGATGAAGTGTACAGTAGTGTAGCAGGTTGTGTATTGTGATACTCTGATGAAGTGTAGTGTAGCAGGTTGTGTATTGTGATACTCTGATGACGTGTACAGTAGTGTAGCAGGTTGTGTATTGTGATACTCTGATGAAGTGTAGTGTAGCAGGTTGTGTATTGAGATGAAGAGCACTTGCCACTGAATGAAACTAAGCAGCTGTTGAGACTGTTGTCAGTAATCATGTCTGCATTCACCCAAATCACACAACAGCACTGTCCTTGCTCAGTCCACCCCTTTGTTGATTTGATTAAGGTAAGTAGTATTGGTTCAGCACCCTTACACACACATTGCACTTTCTACACATCTACACACATCTAAACACATACACATCTGCACACATACACATCTACACACAAACACATACACATCTACACACATACACATCTACACACATACACATCTACACACAAACACATACACATCTACACACATACACATACACATCTACACACATACACATACACATCTACACACATACACATACACATCTACACACATACACATCTACACACATACACATCCACATCTACACACATACACATCTACAAACATACACATACACATCTACACACATACACATCTACACACATACACATACACATCTACAAACATACACATACACATCTACACACATACACATCTACACACAAACACATACACATCTACACACATACACATCTATACACATACACACATACACATCTACACACAAACACATACACATCTACACACATACACATACACATCTACACACAAACACATACACATCTACACACATACACATCTACACACATACACATCTACACACAAACACATACACATCTACACACATACACATACACATCTACACACAAACACATACACATCTACACACATACACATCTACACACAAACACATACACATCTACGCACATACACATACACATCTACACACATACACATCTACAAACATACACATACACATCTACACACATACACATCTATACACATACACACACATACATGCGAGTAAAAGAGCTTATGAGTATGGCTGTGAATTCAAAACCTAATAATTGGGCCAAGGTGCTTAGCCTGATTTTAATGTGTACCATGCATGCTAAAACCCCACGATTATGCCATGAGGGTCCATTTAAAGAGCACTGCTGCTCCAATGATGAAGAAACCCACGTCAACAGCACATGTCGTACCCTTCCATTATCGTTTCTGTCCCCACTCCTATCCTGCTATTTGTTCCCATTAAAAAGCCCACTGGAAGGATTGCAATTCATTCTGTGCTATTGTATGGGTTAATGTACACTACTAAGTGCCAGTATATCGAAGCAAACCTTTGATTAAATGTATTTGAATCACAAAGAAACAGCCAGATCTCTCCATTGCCTTTGTTAAGGAGGGCTTCATTGTGCTACCTGCACATGCTGACTTTTATTTGTGCTTTCAGGAGGCCTTTTTGTACTCGTTCTCATAGCCAGTCTGAGCAAATAGTTAATCAGATCAACTTGAATGAAAGGCTTTCCTCTTAGAGTCAACTTTTTTATTCTAATAATAATAATAATTATAATAGTGCAAGGACTTCTTTTTTTCCCACAATTTGCATACTTAGATCAAAAGATTTTAGAGTCGTATTTAACGCTAATCAAAAATAATTAAAGAAAACTTACTTGTATGTGTAGTATAGAGCACATGCTAAATTTATAACCATAAGATCAAATGAAAGGTGAATCTTTTCCTTCTAGACTAACACAAATGGTCCTGAGTCAATCACAATTTTGCTCGTTAGGTAAACCAGAGAGATCTGTGTAAATAATTGTACTGCTAATAAGGAAACCGGGTGACGTAAAAAAAAAGTTGCCTTAAAATCCCTACCAGTGAATACGGCAAATTCAAGAGGATTGTTCAGCCATGCCAAGAAAGGCGTGCAAAT
>NC_062536.1:11977862-12050362 GCF_022655615.1 Tachysurus fulvidraco
ATCTTAGGAGACTTTCGCCATTTACCCGTTTTACCCTTTACACACACACACACACACACACACACACACACACACACACACACACACACACACACACACACACACACACACACACACACACACACATAACATCAAAGTCAGTAGTCGGGCTCTGCGCAGCACACAAACAGCTCTCTCACATGCTTCTTCCATCCAAAGTGCCAGGAGGTCAAGAGCATTGAAATCGATTCTTCCTCTTCCTGTGCCTGTGTCCTGACCCTGGCTTTAGGCTTTTCCACACATGCGCTAAAGTGACAGAAAGGGAGTGACTGTTTCATTAAGCTGCTTTAATAAGATATCTCAGCGAGTGTTAATTGCTATTAGTAGTAATCTTCTCAGCGTTTTCTTCCAGCTGATTGGCATGTTATTCGATTGAATCCAGAAATTTCCGAGCGCACAGAATTGTGACGCAGTAGAAAGACCTGCTTATTGACACGTTTTACTTTTTTTGACAGGTCTGTACTCATAGAAACAAATGCCACTGTTTGATTTGTGTGTTCTTTAATTAAGCAGCGAACACCGCTCTGCTGTATGAAATGCTGCTAGAGCTTTTAGTGTCTTTTTCTCTTCTTTTTTTTTTTTGCAGAAAAAAACTTTTAAAAAGAAACAAAAGATAAAAAAGCATCTTGTCAGTAAGTAGAGAGATCAGAGTAGTGTGGTTCCACTAAGGGCTGTGATCATCAAATTTTAGCTTTAAAACAAACAAACAAAAAAAAAAAACAACAACCTTTAACAGTATATACATTCTTTAGGTTTCTCTGCCAAACCAACTAAAGATCTTTTCTTCATTTACTGCAATTCTGATAATTCCGATCATCATCAACTCCGTAACCTGTAATAATCGTGTAATAATATAGAAGCTTTGTGACGTCGCTACCAGAAAGCACAATATGATTTGGATGATGAGGGGAAAAAATGGGAAATCTCTCTCCAATGAAGAGTCATTTCTCATTAAAGTCAAGCAAAATTATCAGGCTTGCATTAAGAGGCTTTTAAAACGAGAGATGTATCATGCATGTGGATATGCATAAACATGACTGAGGAGCTTAAGTAGAAAATGAGATCTGATGCCGTACTGAAGACGAGCCCGTGCTTGGAATGCATTTCAATTTAAATATTCATATCATTATAATACTGAGGAATATGTAACGACTGTATGATATTTTATTGAGGAGGTTTTAAAAATGAATGCTGTCCCTACTTCTTAATAAAAATCCTGCCCGAGCTCTTAGTAGTCAGACTGAAGTCATTTCTCTTTGGTGCTACTCCAGTCAAGGCTGCCACAGGTCCTTGGGTACACACACACACACACACACACACATACACACACACACACACACACACACACACGACATAGCCAAGCTTTCAAGAGACCCTTGACTTCCAGTAGTATTTGCTTTTGCTTTGAATCCCACTATTGTTTTGTGTGTTTTTTGAAAATCACTGACTGGGACTCAGATGCACGTTGAGTATACACACAAGCGCACACACACACCCACACGCACACACACACTTCTACCTTTCATTATATGCGCATCCACAGACGTCTGTCTGTTCAGGCATATAGCACTCGCTGGCATTTCCTTTACACGGCTCTTGGGCTGGTCATTATATGGAGAGGTGTGATTCGGTTGTGTGAGCGGTGTGAGGCACTGATTGTGTAGGAACAGAGGCAGATCTGCTGTGTGCTGTTGGATGTGACAGCTGTCAGTATCTGGTCCTGTTCGCATCATTTTCACTGGCTTTGTCAGCTATCATTTACACTGCATTTGAGATCCAGAAAAATAGGTTTAAAAGAAAAAGAAAAAAAGACAAGGTTGTGAAATACCACCTAGAACGGGCGTAGGAGTTTAATTAGCATTTATTGTGTGTTCAGCATTTATTTTTAGATTTGTAACATAATTAGGATTTACTCTGATAGACTAAGGGCTATTGATGTCTACTCGTATCCATTGTTTTGCTTTATTCATTTCCCCCTGTGTATTTATTCATGTCCATCACGCTGGGGTCGATAACACTTTTAGTAAATTAATTTAACTTCAATATTAATTTAATAACTTAATCGTGTTCGTACGAACTCGTACTACACCGTCGGTGTGTTGAATTCTTCTTTCTGATTGGTCAGAAGTCTGTTGGCTTTAACAGCTATTAATTAATTCTCAGGTTTATATTTGTGTTCTAATCTGTCATTGTTTCTATAGTAACAGCTCACTCGCAGCAGCTCTTACAGTAAATGATCCACATCATCTAAGACTAGTAATAAGTGGGTAACAAATGCTTAATTATTACTTTGGTGAAGTTTTCAGCCCGGAGGTGTTTAATTAAACATTACTGTTAAATAAAGGAGTCTCCAGTTTCAATAATTTTACAGCCAATATGCTTCCGCCATGAGAGTCTTCATCTTATACTGTATATAGATCTCCAGCTCATCTCTATATCAGTGGATCTGAAAGCAAAGCCCAAGAAAAGCTTTTTCTTCTTCTTCTTCTTCTTCTTCTTCTTCTTCTTCTTCTTCTTCTTCTTCTTCTTCTTCTTCTTCTTCTTCTTTTTTTCCCTCAATATCAATCAAGTTATAGTTTTGCATCTCTATCATTCAGACTTCTTTGTTGATTTCAATGGGTTTTAATCCAAACCTGAATAACTAAAAAGAAAAAGTCTCATAATAATAAATAAATAATAAATAATAAAAACTTAGTGGTTACACGTCCGCCTCACACCTCCAGGGTTGGGGGTTCGATTCCCGCCTCCGCCTTGTGTGTGTGGAGTTTGCATGTTCTCCCCGTGGGTTTCCACCGGGTACTCAGGTTTCCTCCCCCGGTCCAAAAACATGCATGGTCCGTTGTCCGTTGTGTGTGATTGCGTGAGTGAATGAGAGTGAGTGTGTGTGTGTGTGCGTGTGTGTGTGTGTGTGCCCTGCAATGGGTTGGCACTCCGTCCAGGGTGTATCCTGCCTTGATGCCTGATGACGCCTGAGATAGGCACAGGCTCCCCATGACCCGAGCTAGTTCAGATAAGCAGTAGAAAATGAATGAATGAATGCATCTAGTAACGATTTTTATGTTTTAAAATGTGTTCTGTGGAAAGAAAGACTCTTTTGGCTCCAATAAATAAATAGTCAAAATATTCTACACATTTAGAGATTTATATCACATTATACACATTTTATTATACACAAGCATGCTCATGAAATAAATCCGTTGTGCGTAAATCTGTGGAATTTCTTTTATAGGTTAAATGACTCCCTGGCTACAAAACCTTCCTTATAAAGCATCTCTTTTCTGCTCCTAGCATTTTTCTACACACTTGCAGAGTAAATACAGCCTTTTTTGTTTGTTTGTTTGTTTTTGTTTGTTTGTATGATTATTACTTGTCATAGATTGACGAGATGATCTCTGATTGAATTCCGCTTGTGATCTCAGAACGTGTTCTAGGACTATACAGTGAAGGTCCTCCAACGATACGGCAGCGATTAAAGAGCACGACTATGTTACGCTGCTTATGTCATGAATCAGTGCAGAAAAAAAGGGCTGTGTTTACACACCCATTTTTCAAAGTGAGCTTAAGGGTAATTGTAAGCATTACAGTTAAAGTAGTGATAGTAGTTGTCATGCTCTGGGATTTTAATGAAAGATTTCTGAAACTTTCGGAACTTGGCTGTCTTCGGTCACCCACTGATTCAGGAGCACGTCACATGGTCGGTTCTGAAAAATTCGTTTAGAAGTGATTTTTGTCTGCGATGGCAAAATAGAAATCAAACAGTCTAAAGCCAGCTTTCCACATAAAACACCCAGCATCCTTTGTCTCATCATTCAGTGTGTTTCACCTTTATATTCTCTAATGTGACCGTGCTCTGTTCTTCTCTATCTGTAGATCATCGCACCTTAATGCAGTGCTAATGTCTGCTGAGAGAGAGAGAGAGAGAGAGAATAGGAGGAGGAGGGGAGGAGGTGAAAATAAATTGCATTCCCCTCCTAACAGGGAGCCCTCACTAATTATGCTGTTTGAGGACTTGCAGAAGCAAAGGCTGCTAAAAGGACCTGCGCTCAGTGAACCATGAGAGCGGGGCTCCTTCCTGAGCCCAGCCGAGCTCCGCTGCCCCACTTCCTGCCGTTAATTATCTTTTGTTTGCCCTTGATAATCCGCAGCCCGCCGTGCCCATAATGAAGGCTCTGAATCATCAGTGAGAGGAAAAAACAATGGCATTGTCATCACCACATCATCAGCACATTATAAATAATGAATGAAACGTGCATTAAGCAGCGAGAGGCGAGAGTTTATGAAAATGACTTGTGTGAATAGATTAAATTACAACTATTATTACTTCTCCTTTTGATGTAGTGCATCAGAGTAATTACAAAAGTGTGGAAAAAAAAAGAATTCTATCCTTCATGGAGGAATCATGCCTTGATTTATTATTTCAAATAATTCTTTCTTAAAAATACTCACCATGTTCACAAGAAGATCATTAGTAAGTATTAGTAAGAATTCGGCAGCCATTTTCCACATGGTAAAGCAATATGAGCTCTTTGTGTGTGTGTGTGTGTGTGTGTGTGTGTGTGTGTGTGTGTGTGTGTGTGTGTGTGTGTGTGTGTGTGTGTGTGTGTGTGAGACAGAGACAGAGCGTCACACTGAATAAAATCCAGGGTGTGATAATCTATCCATTATAAGTCACCTATCTTCGTACCTTTTTGTCCCTGATGTCAGTTTATGATCTCCATAAATCTGTTGCTAAAACTTATCAAGTTGCAACATTAGACGCTGTTGGATCATTAGTTTACAGCACCCACCTTGTCCTTTTTTTCCCCACAATACACACAAGTCGTCACTGGTTATAGATTGCACATTCATAAATCAGTTTTTTAGGTCTACGCTATTACAAATGCTCCATACAAAATGACTGTAAATCTTTTAATATGCCCACACTCTGGCCTTCATATATCAGTCTTTCAGCACAGTTATGCCTGTTTTTACAGATTCCTGCTAGATGCACTAAATATTCAGCTGCTATTCTTTGTATTCACGTACTCTGATGAATGCCAGTCAACAATAAAGTGTTTCGTTTGTTTACAGCACATCCGATCTGCATTCATTTCAAAAGCAAATCTTCAGAAAAGCCAAAAAGCTCACAGCTGAACATGAACAGTGAACATGTGTCTACTTACTCCAATAATGCAGCTCAGTTCTGCATAAAAATTTGCAGCAACTCACATGAATGAGTCTCCTTATAAAACAATAGAAACAAATTCACCAGCTCTTGTTAGATACAGAAGTTTAACCGGATTGCCTTGAATACTAATTTCCTTGTGGAAATGCTGCTGCGCTATGTTTGCCTCGCACGTCCGGGATGAAGGTTTTCATGTCCGTCTATGCTTTGTGTGTGTGGAGTTTGTATGTTCTCAAGCTTTGGGGGTTTCCTCCAGGTACTCCGGTTTCCTCATCAGAACAAAGACATGTGTTGTAGGATGTGTGTGTGTGTGTGTGTGTGTGTGTGTGTGTCCTGTTAAACAAACACCCCACTTTGAGCTCTGAGTCCCTAGGATTGTCTCTGGGATCCCTGTGACCCTGTGTAGAATAAGCATAAGCATAAAAACATAGATGGATGGATAGATGGATGGATGGATGGACAGTGCTCTGAAAATTAGAATGTCTCTATGTTCTCAAGCATTGCGTCTTCATATTACTATTAACGTGTGTGTGTGTGTGTGTGTGTGTGTGTGTGTGTGTGTGTGTGTGTGTGTGTGTGTGTGTGTGTGTGTGTGTGTGTAAAAGAGATGAACGAGTTGCGATGTAGACTGACATTTTCTCATTTGTTCATGGAAGTTTTCAAACTGTGGATATGATGTTATTACTTGTCGGCAGCATTGTGCTGGTGTAATGTGCTATTTGCCATGCCAAGCCTGGGCTTCGCAAATGGAAATTAAGGGTTGAAATTGCCACTAACTACTCAATTACAGCGCTTGATGGTTGTGCTGACCTCAGTTGGCAGCAGTGGCAACACCGGGCCAATCATGTCGCACAGATGGCATTAAATTAGAACAGGAAAAAGAGGACGACTGCATATATCTATCGCACAAAGACATTTGAATTACCTCTGATGCTCTGGATTCATATTGAACAATTAGGGGCAGCAATGGGATTTTATGGGATATTTTGAAGGCAACGTGCATATTGGATTCAGATCTGTTGAAAAGCGAGTTATAGAGAATTTGCTGTGGATTTATAATCGGTCAATTATAGACTCCTTATTCCACTACATGTAATAATATTTCTATGTAATAATAATAAGCAGAAGAATAACAATAATAATAAAAGTACAACTGAAAAGTTACTGGTATATATTATGAATCCTGGACTGACTTTCATAAATAGCAGATTACCCTGGAGATGTTCAACCACCTTATTTTAATCGAAATCAATTACAGACCTCAGTATTGAATTTCTTCATTCCTAGCCAGACATTTGTTTGTATTCTACCTAGAGTGCAGATTACATCATGATCTGTGTATACACCATATATTATTTATATCAAAATTCTGTGTAAGGGGGAAAAAAATTACAATTACTGAAAGCACTGGACTGATTAATTCCATTGGATTTCTGTCTGTAGTCTTGAATGAAACCTATCATTTGAAGCCATTTTCTCAGAACTTTGATCCAAGTTGATGAAGTGACTTTGTGATAAGCGTTATAATTTAGTTATTGTGCTTTATCTGTTTTGTATAACTGTGTGTGTGCGCGTGTGTGTAACAAATAAACTTTTTTTGCGGTTACACAACACCCACACACACACACGCACACTTTCAAAGAAGTGCTTTACTTTACACGTTTTATCAATTAAATGCGGTGTACACACCTCACCCACACTCCTTCTGCCCATCTGTTTCAGCTGCTGTTTTTAATGATGTTATTGCATTGTTTAATACAGCAATTAAATTATATTTTTAGAATTTTTTCCACACTAAGCCGTTGAATATTGACTTGAATATTGAAGTTTTTCATTTCATATATTTAAATTAAATCAGGGGTAGAATACCAATAATATGAAACATTTTTTTTTCTTTCTTAATCTCATCCAATCCTATGATGTTTTCTAGTAATAAAACAAACATTTAAAAAAAAAAACATAGAATAATTCTGGCTTTAGATTTCACATTAGATTTCAGTCAGTTGTGGGGTTATTACTGGACTTTTCCTTAACGCTTTAAACCCTGCTTGTATGACTCCTCTTAGGAATTCAGTATATTCTTCATCATGTCTGTAAAGGCCTCAGTCTAGGCTCTGGCTCTGTTTATCTTCTTCTCACACAGAGATGTCCTCTGAATAACATTAATCTGTTACTCCAGGCAGCTATAAAGCCTCAGTGAGGTCGATGGCCATAAATCTTTTGTTTATCATTGGATCAACTGCACTATTACAAAGGGAAGGAGATAATGAGCTAATTAATATTTGAAACTAATGACCGTAGGACTGTGTATGTATACAGAATTGATTTGCAGAAATGAAAAATGATTTTGCTTCGGACTGATTCCGGCTAGCTGCTGTAAGATCTCACGTGCTGTGTATATAGTATATACTGTGTATATATGTATAAATGTATATATAGAGTATGTATGAGCTTAACTAGCTTTAATCTGGTGTCTGCTCCCAATTCCTCAATTTTTTGTACTGTTTTATAAAGGTTTCTGTTTTTATCTCTGACGGATAGTGGAAGTGTGGACTGTACAGATTTATGGCACTGATTGTTAGGCATGTGTGGGATCTGTTTTGTAGTATTTGTTCAGCACTCTGTATCACAATCAATGGTGTCTGGGACAAGAAGATGTAGTGGGATCCCAGGAACACAAATCCCAGGACCACCAAGCTACTCGGCCCAGAGTAAAGTCCTTACAGCTCCACATTGCTCAGTTGTATATAAACAAGATCAAATTGAAGTCATTCTTGATAAAGGTGTCTGCCAAATCCCATAAATGTTCTATCTGGGCTGGTAGTTTTAAATAGTAGTGTCTAAAAGAGAAATAGTCTCCTTATTGGCTTTGGCCAAAGCAAAGTTTCCATTTCATGAAAACGAACAGACTTTGTTGTAATGTCACATATCACATGATTCTCTAATTAGTGATGTGCTGTTTGTTCTGAACATCAGTGCCTGTTGCTGTACACACATGAGCCGAGGCACCGTCTGGTTGACGGTAAAAGGGTTTTACCGTCTATTATACGGATTAATTAGCATGTACCGTTGATAGACTACCTTCTCAGAATCATGCGGGTCAGTAGACGTACTGACATGACCGAGCAAAATAAAATCCAAATGCAAAGACATCAATTAACTCTCCAGTCTCCACCATGTGCTTAAAGTGTCAAGAGAAATCAAGGCAAAATAACAGTGAAACAATAACCACAACCTGAAGGAAGAGGATAATGAGCATATACTGTACTTGTCCATTAGTTAGTCCCATTCTGTATTCATGCACTTAGCTTGCTAAACATCTCATATAATATATTATTGAATTACTTGATTTAACACATTTTAGCCTCCATGTGGAGTGTTTACCATTATGAGGACAGAATAGGGTCAAGTCAAGTCAAGTGGCTTTATTGTCATTTCAACCATATACAGCTGGTAGAGTATACAGTGAAATGAAACGGTGTTCCTCCAGGACCACGGTGCTACATAAATCACTGGTGTGTTAGCTATATTCTTGTATCCGGTACATGTATAACCACTTTGCATTAAATCTAGATTCAGCTATTCTATTAAAAGGAGGACACAAGCACTGTAGAATGTTAGAGCTGTCATGGGACGGTAGTGTCAGTGTCTGATTTTGAGGTACAGTAATTGTACGTGTCATTTTTGGTCAGAAAGAGAGCAGTGCTGAGCCTCTGAAGATACTGTATTGTAAGGATTTTCAAACATCCTAGCAGCAGAGGGAACTATTTTAAAGCAAACTGCTTAGAGATTATCCTGAGCACCTGGAGATCTCGTCTGTGTGAATAAATTGTCTGTGGACACACTCTGAGAGAAGGTAGCATGTTCAGCATGGCTGCTGATCAAACGGGACAGAGGCTGGTGGAGATGGAGGGACTGCTGTGTGGAGGTGATCTGTTCAGACTGTGTGTGTGTGTGTGTGTGTGTGTGTGTGTGTGTGTGTGTGTGTGTGTGTGTGTGTGTGTGTGCGGACAGGAGTTTTCAGAAGTGCTAAAGGCTGAGTCCCCATAGAGTCTATTAGACCCCGTCGTATGGCAGCCGAAAGGAGGGGGTAGAAGAGGGCAGAGCGAGAGGAGAAGTGCTAATCCTAGAGTATCTTACTATCTGTCTGTAGCTGTTTGATTCGGGGTAATTAAATACACAGCAGGATTCGGTTAACAGGTGGCTCAAAACAAATAACTTATATTACTGGATTGTGTGACTGGAAACTAAGTAGCCGAATTGCTGAGCTTTCTCTTTTTGGGAGAAACAAATCTACATCATTTAAAACCTGATGATGAGGTGATTTAGTCACAATCAGGATTTTGTTATATTCTTCTCCTTATACCTTTAACACTTCCTTAAATTTTGCCCCCTGAGCCTGCTTTTATGACGAACTCCAATCACTGCCTTTCTCCATCGAGTAATCAATATTTTACCCAAAGCAAAGTGGTCACATCATTGATCTGCTCATTTAGATGCATTTCTCTAAATTTCCCAGGAAGCTTAATTCAGAGTAATTGTATGGTGCTGTATGATTATAGTTGACAGCAGTGCAGTGTGATTGTATAGTACGGCGGATTACAATCAAGTGGAACGTCTGACATTTTCACTTGCATTTTTCAATTTGCTCAGACTCTCTCTCTCTCTCTGTCTCTCTCTCCCTGTCTCTCTCTCTCCCCTCTTACTCTCTTTCTCTTCCTCTCTCCAATCTCTACAACATTACCTCTTAAAGGTACATAATTACAGCTTACCCTAGCAGGTAAACAACCCCTAAGCTGCACTCGACATCACACAACAATGCATGCAACACACTCCAGATCATATATGTAATTATGCTATTGAGTCTGATGGGTACAAGCACAATTGCCAGAGAGCCGGCGAGGTGGGCAGAATTAGAGCTGCCACACTGATGTCGATGGGGTAGGGCTGTAATGATTGCTTGAAGCTGTTTAGGCCTGTAGCTGCAGCTACTTTTAAAATCCACAGATTACAGTAGTGAGTGCCCTTATTCTCTTATACTCTCTCTCTCTCTCTCTCTCTCTTTCTCTCTCTCTCAATCATTCTCTCTCTCTTTCCACATGCCGCTGTCTATATAATGAAAAAACATAAACTAAAGATACGCTGTGCTATTTTAAACCTCCCTCTCTACTGGAGCCATGACTAACGGCTTTGATTAAACAGCATGATAAGCTTTCATTTCTCTTCTCGAATGCCATTCAGAGTCCGCTTTATCGCTGCTTCCTTAATTGGAAAACACAGTAGAAGCTTTTATGTGGCTGCTCACTATTCTTTTGTATAATCATCAAGTGCAAGTAGATTTTAACTTTTTTGTGTGCATCAGGATTGTGTTCTGTACTTCAGGACTTCTTGTATTTTTTATTTTTTTTTTATATCTTTGTTCAGTCTATCATTTTGGTTGAACATTAGAACACGTGTTATGTTTGATGTAAACCACAGCACTATTAGTCTGATTGGTCAGTGTTGATTCGTTTCTATATCAGCAGCTGTGGCAGTAGTGCCAGCTACAATAATG
This sequence comes from Tachysurus fulvidraco, assembly GCF_022655615.1. Lineage (NCBI taxonomy): Eukaryota > Metazoa > Chordata > Actinopteri > Siluriformes > Bagridae > Tachysurus > Tachysurus fulvidraco. Next base: position 11,988,620 of record NC_062536.1, read on the forward strand.
TGCTCATGACGTTATTGAAAGAGCTAAATCACGTGGAATGCCAGGCTCGCCACATAAATCTAAACCTAATATTAAACTAACATTTATTAACATTTAAAATATGTTTTATTAATCCTTGATGTAACACAATGATAAAATGCCAACACGTATTGTAATTCGAATGGAAATTAAAACATCATCTTTTTTTTTAAGTTACTGTAACCTTCTATTGATAAAAATACCACCAGACTACAGTGAGAGTTCAGTGACAGCTCACGCACTGCTAACACAAATGTCTTCGACAAATGTACAGATTTCAGATGTTTAATGAGTTGTAGCATGCCATAACTATCCCTTTTGAAATCATTTACTTACATAAAAAAAACCTTACCAAATGATAGATTGTTATGTATTTTAAACCTTGTCAAAAATCTACTTTTTAATTTTCATGGTTTATTTAAAGCACTTTTGAAAACTGGTCATGACCTATGTATAAATAAAAGTGATTTAATGAGCAGGTTGAATGACAACTTGAGTGAACAAACTGAAAGAAAAAAAAGGAGAGAGAGAAAGAGAAAGAGAGAGAGAGAGAGAGAGAGAGAGAGAGAGAGAGAGAGAGAGAGAGAGAGAGAAGATGTGTGGAGACAGAGTTAGACCTGGATCAGGGGCCTGTCATGAGCAAGTGGGCGACAGGAATCCACTGCATCACCGGGAACATCACCACATCTGACTTTGATTAATTGGCACACTGCTTCTCCAGCTCTGCTCCTTCTGACCACTGACATGGCCAATCCGTGAATGTACCAGCACAGTGGAGCACAGGCCATGACACTTTTCAAGAGCGGTGGCATATTCATTCAAAAGGTTTTTATAGTGTCTTACTGTATAATATGTTTTCTCTCAGGATGTGTTCTTAAATCCACATCCGTGCCGAGAGAGAGAAGAAAAGAGAAGAGAAGAGTAGATGTATAAAAGATCACTAAAAGATGGAGTCCAGATGCTGAAGCTCTGGCCAGAACAGATCATGCTGTAGTAGTGAGCCCTGGAAAGTCTGGCAGCGGGATTTGTTTGACAATTCTTTAGAGTTTGTGTGTCATCTAATTTAAAGCATGCCACCACTCATGTCTATAGTAACATGTGGAATTAAATAAAAAAAAAAACAAAGCCATTTAAGTTGAGTAAGAACAGAGCAGTTTATTTTAATGCAAATCGGTTTGGTGCATTAAATCCAGAGAAGCTAATGTAAGAACCTAAAGGATTGTAATAGCTGATCCAGATGAGCTGTAATAGAGGAATTAAGAGTGAATCCTGGAATTGCTTGCACTGTGCTTTTCTCAGAGCTGTTTAACTGTGGCTCTGTTGTAGTAGGTGACGTCAGCCATCAAACTCCTGCTCTGTTCTGCTTTCTCTGACTCTCCTACCTACTCCAGCTGCACATTAAGCTCGGATGATCCGCAGGCAGTGGACATGCTCGACTGAAATTAGCCAGACGCAAAGTCCATTCATAAGCAGAGGAAGCGATGTCAAGCTGCTTTCCTGTCACAATTTCAGACGTACTGTATAAGGAAGATGTTGAAGAACGGAACATCTAAACGACCTCATCTAAAAGAATTATGATTTTCTATGAGACCTTAAAAGAATAGGTGTTGGTTTGGATTTGAGATTTTGTATATTTACAGTATGTTCAATGTCTTTAACTACCTTGATAACGTTTGATTTAAAGTATTAGATCCACGCAGTGCCTTTTTGCAGTAGTATCTTATTAAGTCTAAGTAATGTCTAAGCATTCATGCCTCTTGTTACTACTGTACCTTGAACTGAAATGGATTTAATTGGGATTATATGGATGTCATGTATGTAGCTGTAATATAACCCATAATATTCAATACCACGAACACATGTAAGAAAACGTGTGGTTTTGAACAAACTGGTTTTAAACAAACCAGTGAGTTATCAAAACAAGTAAAAGTTTTGAAACAGTATCAAACATCCCTCAAACTAACAATAAGTCGTTATTAAAAAATAGAAAGTATACAGTACAGCCATGACTCTGCATAGAGGAAGCTGTTGTAGCACCAATGACAAAGTCGTTGAGGCGCTGTATGATTCATTTTTTTTATTTTTTTTTATTAAATCAATAAATCTTTGAGTATAACATTGCAGTCAGTTTTTTATGACATATTTTATGAAATGTTATGTCAACTGTATATTAAAAGCTTTTAGATTCCTTTGAGGGGAAAAAAAAGCTAACCTGGAAACAAGTTGTAGTTTCTCTCTATGGGTGTTTAACCAAGCCCAATTTGCAGCTTCAATGAGACAATACTTGTGATCAATGCTTAATGGCACCTTATTAACCTCAATTACCACAATTAAGCCCGACTGCCACTGGGCTGCTTTGATGACTTAATTAATCTGATTCAGTGAAGAGGCCACAGTGTCCCCCCGTAGTTGCCAGCCTTGACCGACCATGTGGCCCTGTTAAAAGCACATCTGGTGGAACAAAACATCTCCTTGCTGGCAGACAAATGCCTACACTCTGTGAATGAAAGGCAACCCTCTGCTCTGTGATGTTCATAATGAATGCTACAAGCCCCTTGGCACTGTGCCTTATTGGGTGGCTTGGATAGCTGCCCAGTTTGTTCACAGCTAATTGCTTAATTGATGCATTGTTTTTACAAACGATACGGATTCCTCTCATTTCGGCAACAAAAGGCATTACACCCTATTAGCGAGTCGTGACTCTCACAGCCAGCTGTATTAAAGATTTAAAGCTATTGTTTAGCGCTTTAGATTTTATGCTTCAATGCGATTAGTAAAGCATGCTCTTTACAAGAAAAAAAAAAAAGAGAAAGAGTCACACACTGGGTATAAATCATGGCGCATTAGTGTGCCGTGTTCTACAAACAGACTAAACATGCCATGCACAGCCTGCAGCGGATAGAGATAAATGCTCCCTGTTTTCTAATTTTATTATTTATAAAGTGTAAATAAACTGACAGCTCCAGCAGTTAGCGCTGGCTGAAGATGCTCTCGTGCTGCAACCCACCCCTCTGTTGGTATTTACATCTGCCCGCTTTGCTGTTATAGGAAATGAAGAGGCATTTGACTCAGACGTTTAATTAGCAGACTGTGGGTTAATAAGTTCCTCCTCAGGCAGCGGACTATTTCCTCAGGAGAGTTGGCACTTCCATAATGCATTCTTTTTCCTGTTATTCTCCTACCCCAACACACACATACACGCACACACACACACACACACACACACACACACACACACACACACACACACACACACACACACACACACACACACACACACACACACTTTCTCTCTCTCTCTCTCTCTCTCTCTCTCTCTCTCTCTCTCCTCCCTATATATTCCCACTGAAGTCTTGGATAAAGAGCTGTTTTCCCCTCTGTCTCTGCGGTGTGTTTGTCCCAGACCCTCAGAGATTGGTGCCAAAAGCTTGCTGCCTGTATGGAAGCAGAGGAACTGGAGGATGAAGGGAGCGCCGGCCACATGGAGACACACTGTTACTTATTCATCAGCCTTCAGTGCTCACAGGGAGGAAACAAGGCCTGTGTGCTGTAAACACATGCCGGCACAACAAACAGACTGAAATAACAAGAGCTCAGCCCAGCACTGGGACTGTCAGAGTTGGGTGCCAGGCAGGATTGGTAGTGTGTATGTGTGGAAGAAATCCCTTGATTATATAGGGCTTTTGATACGCCAGGCTGTTGTGGGAGAAAGAATTGATACACATTGCATCAAACAGACTCTGTTTTCATCAGGCCTGCTTTCCTGCAGCGAATGTGACAAATCCTGCTTGTGAATACTTTAAATATGAAGAGGCTGGGTGAAAATGTCTGCTGGGGGTGATTCCTCCAGGACGGGGAGTAAAAATAGCATCGTCCTCTAAAGTTGACGGCTATTATCTCAACACGCTTCTTTTCCCCATGGCATGAAACACAAGCATTTACATGAGACATGTAGACAGGGAAATTACCTACATTTTCGATTTGTTTGGCTGAGTTTACAGCACAGTTGTAATATTGCAGCAGGGGGGAAGGAAGATGCGGGAAGGTTTGTGGACCTCTCTGGGCTTCACTTCACCATTTCTCTCAGCACAAAGCTGGCAGGTGGAAGTAAGGGGTGAGTGGCCCCTGGAGAAGACGTAGGACCACACACATTCTTGTAGTGGGCCGGGCAGGCAGCATTTGTGGTCGAAGGTTATTCTCTGGGGAGCTGGCGAGTAACAGATGTACCACAAAGCCTCCATGTAGGCATTCGGATTCAATCAGTGATTTGTGCTACGGCAGCACAGCAGAGCGCAGCAGACTGTACCACCACCAGCTGCTCCTGCCACCGCTCAGTGTTACACCAGAGAGCACACCTGATTTTATTAGCCTCTCTCAGATATGCTAAATATGCATTACTATCATTTATTCCGGATAGTCATAAGTAAAAAAAAAACAAGAAACAGTCCTGATCATATTTTCTTGTCATGTGTAACTTTTTAGGTGATCAAACGTACAGTAACATGCATATATATTCAACACTCACATATATATATTAACTCTTTAACCAGTCATTGACTTTGTTGGATGACAACATTAAATCATTGCCTTAATGGTGCTGCACAGGATGATCACACTTTCTGATCCTGGTTGTTTCTTGATAGATGCTTAGACTTCATGATGCTGTTTGTTTATGAAGGTTCTCTAACAAACTCTGGTCTTCCGGGCACTGGTGTATTTACAGATTATGTAACACATTTAATGCACACTAGTGGACTCCATTCGACTAATAAGCAAAACACTTCTGCATTATAACCATAACACCACTTCTGCTCCTGGCTCGTATGTTTTAATGTCCGCTATTTTACACCTGGTGTCTACATGAGCTCTCGATGTTTGTTATATATACAGTACATAAACGTCTATAAAACATAGAAAATACCTGTCACTGTTAATACATTCCAAACCCCTACTAGCAGTAGCCCAAAACTACGACTTTACTACACGGCTTAAAAAAAACAACCCTAAATGTTAGATGTTGCTGTCTCGCTGTACTGCTTCGCTGCAGTGCTAATTGGGGGCAGTCGTGGCCTAATGGTTAGAGAGTCTGACTTGTAACCCGAGGTTGTGGGTTCGAATCTCGGGCCGGCCATGACTGAGGTGCCCTTGAGCAAGGCACCGAACCCCCCCAACTGATCCCGGGCGCCGCAGCATAAATGGCTGCCCACTGCTCCGGGTGTGTGTTCACGGTGTTTGTGTGTTCACTGCTGTGTGTGTGCACTTTGGATGGGTTAAATGCAGAGAACAAATTCTGAGTATGGGTCACCGTACTTAGCCGTATGTCACTTCACTTCACTAATGGTGATGTTATATTCCTGCTATTTTAAAACAGAAATGCGTTATAGCCCTGGAGCACGTAGCCCATTACTAGCCCCAAACGAATACAGTTTACACTTAGGGGGTGAATACTTCTACAATGCCAACTTTTTACTTTGTAAGTCATTCTGCATACTGTATTGATTTCCCCTAATTGATTGCCCCTGTGTCGGTATTTACATCTGCCCACTTTGCTGTTATAGGAAATGAAGAGGCATTTGACTCAGACGTTTAATTAGCAGACTGTGGGTTAACAAGTTCCTCCTCAGGCAGCGGACTATTTCCTCAGGAGAGTTGGCACTTCCATAATGCTTTCTTTTTGCTGTCACACACACACACACACAAACACGCACACACACACACACAAGCACACAAACACGCACACACACACACACGCACACAAACACGCACACACACACACACACACACACACACACGCACACACACACACACACACAAACACGCACACACACGTGTTTGCAGATTCTAATTTAAGCGCTGTCGACAATTTGGTGTAAATTCATTACATACAGTACAGTATAATCCCAGTGAAGTCCATTTCAGCTCCAGGTTTGTAACACTACAAACTGTAGGAAGGTTCAAAGGGAGGGGAATATTTATACAAGTCACTGTAGCCTTTTTATACAAGCATCATAGAAAATGGAATAGTAAGTGCAGTCTGTGTGTTGTGATGGTGTGTGTTTGGGTTTAGAGGAGGTGATTTGTTTGAGCAGGCTCACCAGCACACCCACTTCAAAAGGCAGTGTAGGACAGAGCAGCGCGTGATGCAGCCGCTCTGGTCTGCGCTTTGTGTCGGCTCTAACCGAGAGGGCCTCTCTCGCACACTCCTCATGCATTATTTTCTCAGAGTTTTGCTAGCTGCAGAGAGATATGGCAGCACTAATTGCCAAACCACGCCTGTTTCCCTTTCCGCCTGTCTCTTTCATTGCCACAGGTCTCCCAGTGAAAGCGCACATTATAGATGTGAACATGCTTAAAAAAAAAAGCTTAGTGAAATCTGCAGACTGTTTGTATGGGCCTTGGAGGCTAAAATCCAGCGAAACCGTCATCTGTTGTGGATGCTGTGTGAACAGGTTCAGAGCAACATGTAGCGCATTTGTGTGTTTAGCAAACCGTCACAGTCAATTAGTTAACAAGATGTTGCGGCTTGCGTGTACTTGTGGAATCAGCTTTAGGGGGCATCAAAGGGGAGGTTTTATGGGTAGTGAAATATTCATAATGTTTGTTTAAATGCTTTACACATTGCATTAAACTGCTTAGAATTTCTAATCTGGAGCTTTGGACTCCTACTGCCTTTTTTTACAGCTAGGATATGCAGTGATGAAGTATAAGCCTGCTAAGCATGCCTCGTCACACCTCTGAAGTGCAAATGAGCTTTTTCATTAAAATAAAACCCACTAAGTTATGGTTTTACGAAATGGCAAAATTAGCAGCATTTATTTAGCATAAGATTAATAATGTGCTAGAGATATAAGTCATCATGAAATATTCCTTTGCTGTTTGGTGTTTTGTTTCTTATTTTCCAGCAGGTCCAGAGGTGCAGAGCGAAAGAAGTGCTGCTAGCTCAGAACTTTAATCCAAATGAAGTTCAGTTATTTATAGGAAAAGCGTATATTATTTTTTTTACTAAGGGAAAAATTCACATTTTTATTGAAATATTTGTGTTTTTTCAGTCTTGAAACAAAATTCAGTCTTAAAACAAACAAGCACAAGATTTTTTTCAGTGAAATCTTAATGAGAACTTCAGCATTATGATAGGAATCTTCAGCAATGTGCTACTAACTAGCTGAGATTTACCACCGTGACTTGGCTCACCTAGTTGGTACTTTACAAGATGATGCTTTGAAAGCTGATCTGCTTGAACTGATGTGGAGGTGTGAGAACTGGACAGGTTGAATAATTAAAGCCCCGCTGCATCAATCTCTAACTGGCACTACTAATTAGCAGGTAGTGAAATGGCCTTGTGGGAAACTTAACCAAATTTGAAGTAAACCAACATGCTGATCAAAGAAGATTACACTTAAAAAGTCACGTAAGAAGGTTGTTAGAAAATCAGTATCGAACGACACGGAATTTAAAGCATGAGGTAGAGAACATATGGTGAGAAAATCGTTATCCACAGCATGGCCTTTATCTTCATCTCTACTGTTGTAGCAGTTTGAGCTAGCATGATCTGACTTCTTGGTGGTAAGGGTTGTTAGCCTTAGGAAATTTGATTTTGATCTGTCTGATGTGACTCGATTAAGATAGTGTCATAATTAGTGATACATGATGGGAATGATTGTGTTCAGTCCAGAACTAAAAGAAAGAGAGAGATTATAACATTTCTAGGAAGTGTGTGGGTGTGGGTGTGGGTGTGGGTGGGGGGTGGGGGGCTGATGACAGGTGGGCAGTCCACATGTCAGTAACTCACAAGTGTGACCGCTAAACATTTCACATCCTGTCACAACGTATACACTGCTTCACATGTAATGGTTGGAAGAGATTTGGGAGCTTGCACCTGATCTACAGGCCTGGCTGATTAGACTGCAGCGCTCAATTACGCTTGTAAGGCTTCATTTAGAAGAGCTAAATGAAGTTACGTCGGTGCAAACTGTCACCTCGATGGAACATATCAAGCCCGCTTGCACTGGCTCACTGAGTTGAATTGCTTCCCCATCATCTCATGGGCATGTCTCACCATGCCACACAAAGAAAAGGGAAAAAAAGCCTTGTGGCTGAAAGTTTTTTCCCCTTCCACAGTGCATTATTAAGGATTGCACAGTAGAAGAGACGATAAAGTAATATTCTGTGACAAAAGCTAATATGATGCGGGAGATATTGGCAGGGCCTAGTTAGGACAGTCTGTTTTTTTCTCCTTGTGCTGTGTTTTAGCAGAAAAATAATTCCTCGCTCTGACATTTTCGACTGGAGCCCTCGGGGCACGATAGGGAATCGGACCAGGTAATTGCACCAGGGTTCCCCCCTTACTAAATTAACCTCTGCACAGAAATTTATTGGCCTGCTGTTTTTGAAAATTATTTAAACTTGCGCTTATTTTCGAATGGAGCCTGTTTTTTTCACCAGGGACTGGCTTATTTTTTGCAATGAGGCCTGATTATATTGGAGGGGATGTTTGCGAGAGACGACAGGCGGGGTAATTCTTTTTGGACAGGCTTCAGTGTGGCAACATTTTTAACTGCTCATCTGTGGAAATATACATACAGCCATGTTGTGAGGACTGCTGAGTTAAGTCAACATGTGCTCATGGGTCAGTTTTACTTGTGACTGATATGTACAACAGAGTACTGCAGTTTTCATACTACTAATGTCTATCCTTGGCATCTCTGAAAAAGTGTACCTAGTGTGTGAGTGAATGAGAGTGTGTGTGTCCTGCGATGGGTTGGCACTCCGTCCATGGTTTATCCTTGATGTCCGATGATACCTGAGATTGGCACAGGCTCCCCGTGACCCGACAAGTTCGGATAAGCGGTAGAAATGATAATGTCTATCCTACTTAACACACTCTGTCCTCACCTCCTAGTGCCATCAATAATACATAGAGTGTTCTGTTTGAATGTTCTGTATATTTCGACTCTCTTTTGTTTACGACCCAACCTCACATTACTGACTTTGTCATATGTGCCTGCCACAGTCCTGACTATTCTGTTGTAGCTTGGTCATCTCCTAGTCACGTCATGTCTGAATGAATGCCCTTTATGGCATATTAAAAATGAACCTGTGGCAGGATGCTCACTTTTGCGAAGGAAATGAAGACATCCTGAACCATTAATTATCAAAACTAGAGCCTTGCTAAACTTCTCTGACAATACTTTTAAATATAGGTTAGATAAATGATGGAAGTCTTAACCCTCTTCCTTTTTAGTCCTTCTAGCATATTAAACAGCCTTTCACTCTGAGCGTTCAGAGTAATGACAGTGTCCATTTTTGGGCTCTGGTACTGAAATATGTTGGCTGGCTATTGAAGCAAGGCACTTTGAATAAACATCAATCTCAGGCTCTTGCATACGTCGAGACAATTGTCCAAATCATGCAGCGGAGACAGCCTGCAGGAAACTGACAACTAGCCAGGAGAAGCTGTGGAAACGGTCAGGCGATCATGATTTACATGCTATCTGGCATTTTGGCCAACTGACAGAGTAAAGTATCAGTCAACTATATTGACTTTTTCACCTCGTCCTCTGACAGGCCCCTGAAGTCATCCTTGTCTGCCTGTCTGTAAACGGCTCCACTTTTCTTCCTTTCCACGCATTCTATTTTTTTCCCCTCTTCACTTTTTCAGATTGTTATGACCAGGGCAGACTCTCTCATTGCACCACTTCCAATTTATCAGTGCAGGCCATGACGAGGAGACGGCAGAGATGCAGCATGTTGCGCCGTTCCGCTGTCAGAACTACGAGAGGATGTTGCGTGAGCTCCTAGAACCCAGCCGTTCTTCACCGTACATCGTAACAAAAAAAAAAAACACCACCGTGCCAATTTGTGAATCAGCTTATGGTAATAGCAGGCTAATAATGAAGTGCTGATATTGAAAACGGAGCATCTAGTACTGCGCTGACCTTTCCGCTGAGAGAGTAACGGCCCCTCATAATAGGCTCTGTTGAGTAAGCAACTTACAAGGCAAGGTTATAGTCTGGGAAAAATACAAGGCTGTCCTGAATGCGATTTCACAAGTCGATAACCTTCCCCGTGTGTGAGTGCGTGCGGCCACGGCCGATATGCTGATGTGGTGGTTTTTAAAGACGTAGGGGAGTGGGATCCCTGCAGATATCCGTAACGCATCAGATGGGCGAGCATCAATCTCTCATGCCCGCTACCCCAAATTTAACACGGCCAGAGGCAAGAGCGAAAGAAACGGCGATTAAACATTTTATTCCTAAGTGACATAGAGGTAAAACACATACATCTCTTATTGATTATTAATCTGTCTTTCATTACTTTTGTTTTGTATTTCGTTTACTTTCTGTGTAATTTGTTGCTCTTTGAAGACTTGGATCTGAGGCAGTGTGGAACTTTACATCATAGCTGAAATGTTACTGTGTGTGTATTGCGTATTTAAACTAATTTGGAGATTATGTGAAATGCCTTTGTCTAGAACATTTACACTCTTTGTTGGAGTCTGTTGGATTGTTTACTTTATTCAGTCTAATCCCAAACTCAGACCAGAGAGTCATTTTAACACCTCTGTGTCCAAACTAATGGCAGGAAAACAGAGCAGCACTAAACATTTTAAACCTTGGCTGATTAACTTCGGTTATGAGTACTGTAGATGAATTAATATTCCTACAACTGATATTTTAGGGAAATATTAACAGTCTCACGTGCACGTGAAAAAAACAGACGGTTTCGATGATGCGACTCTACACACGGTGCTTGATGTGATGCGTCTGCTGAATTTGTTCCACGATTACCAGTTACAAAAATATTCATTCATTCATTCTCCATCAGTAATCTCACAGCAGATCGTGTCGCTGAGTCTTTGATTTGATCCTGAGTTCAGGTTCTATCTTTTGCTTGTCCTCATGTCCACATTTTTTTCTAGTTGCTTTGCAGTGCACTGTTGTCCCTCTGTAGTGTTCTATTCCTCCCTCACTCCCAGTGTTCCCAGGACAGGCTCCATATCCTTCACAACCTTGGCCTGTTACAAAAAGCCTTGATTACAGTGTTTTTGCTTCTTTTTCCTCTGTAAGCGTGTTGCTTTGTGAGCACACAGATGGGAGTCCAGGGATTATCAATCTTCATTTTGTAATTTATGAAGGTCTGCCTGTCAGGTATCCAGCAGTGAGTGGAACAGCTCATTCTGGCGTGCTGTGGTGGAAGGAACCCGAGGGGATGGCCACCTCCTGTTGCCCTCTCCTCCACCGTGCTGCTGTCAGCGTCGCACTGAGCACGCTCGGTGAGCCGGATTAACCCTGCACTCCCCACACAGGTGTGCGCAACACCCACGCATCCACTCTCATTAAGATACCTGGCCGCCGCAGCCAATGTGGAAACATGCGGTGCTTGTGGTTCAGGTCCAGCCTAGTGGAACTGCATCCCTGATGACGAGAGCCAGCAGCAGCTCCTGTTTTCCACACTCTGCTTTCTCGACCACATGGCTAATTAAGCAGTGATGCAAACACACCTGAGACACCATCAAAAAAGCGTTTGGCAAAGCGCTGCTGCAGGATTCTGGACGTGGTGGCCAGATTCAGTGTAAGGAAACATTTGCTGTGTTGTAGTCATGGATTGAATAAATGTTAAAATAGTTAACAGTTAAATCAAGTCATATGGATCATTCGTAGCGCAGCAGTCAGTGGCACAGAATCAGAGATCTTCTACTGATACAACATGTAAGTCTTATAAAGAAATGTTTCTAACATCCCTAGACTTTTCAGGTTACCATGCCTCATCTAGCTTAAAATTATTTAATGGCATAAGCACATATTTGATAGCCTTTAAGCTGTATCTCCAATGTCATGGATGATTAAAAGCAGTCTTAAAGTGGCTTACATCATCAAAAAGGTCAATTACTTTGCTTTTCACCACTAAGACATGAAGCCAACTTAATTACCCCATGTACCCGAGTGAAGTCGAGGTCTGATTTTAATAAATCAATCATTAATAAATTCAAATGCAAAACTCTGCAAATTTAAAAACCACTTTGATCGTGTCTTGCACTCTTTTTTTCGTCTTTTACCCTTCCTGCCTGTCCATTAAAGATTGAGACATGCTTTTTGAGGAGCGTGCAATAAAAGAATAAGGGTACATTTCTGAGGAGTTAGTTTTGGGTGACTTTTTTCCCTGTGTTAATAATTCACTCTCCTAAGCAGCTGGGTCGGTCTGCTCTACAGCCTTTGATATTGGGGAGTGGTGCCGATTTGCGAGCGATAGCCCCAGGCATGCGGCCCTGGGCAGCCTGAAGGGATGAGACCCAGCGCCCGAGCCCTTTCACCTCCCCCAGAGCTTGTCCAGCTGTCCCATCGAGTCAAGCATCTTGTCTCTCTCTCTCTCTCTCTCTCTCTCTCTCTCTCTCTCTCTCTCTCTCTCTCTCTCTCTCTCTCTCTCAGTCCGTTCTCACCTTCATAAACCCCAGGATGAGGAAGTATGTTTGGCTGGATTCTGGGAGAACTGAGAGAACATGGCTCTGATGCTCTGCCAGGGAAGGATCCATCTCCTCAGGCTGAAATTTGTCGCTCGACCTGCCAGGAGCCTTGAGAAAATCCACACTATACACTGAGAAGAGAAGAAAGAAGCTCTTTGCTGTGGGCTAAGTCCATCCTTTCTCTCTCGCTGTGTATTTCTCTTTTTCCCCCCTGTTTCTTCTGACTCTGATTGTGTGAAAATGCTGCCACAAGTGTCTGGTGCAATACAGCAGAAATGATCTCTAGCTCATCCATGGAGTGTGTGGAGTGTGTAGAGTGTGAGGAGTGTGTAGAATGTGTGGAGTGCTTAAAGTGTGTGGAGTGTATAGAGTGTGTGGAGTGTGTAGATTGTGTGGAGTGCTTAGACTGTGTAGAGTGTGTGGAGTGTATAGAGTGTGTAGAGTGTATAGATTGTGTAGAGTGTATAGAGTGTGTGGAGTGCTTAGAGTGTGTAGAGTATGTGTAGTGTGTAGTGTGTGGAGTATGTGAAGTGTCTAGGGTGCGTGGAGTGTGTAGAGTGTGTGGAGTGTGTCCTCAGGTCTCACAGGCTGTCTCTTCCTCTCTGTCATTCTCTCATTCTCCTTCTCTCTCTATACTGTATGTCTATCTCTCTCTCTCTTTCGCTCTGCCTCTCACTGAGTTTTGTTGTGCTTTATTTAGCAGGATTGTTGCAGCGTTATAGTACTGAAGTGTTGAAATGACATTTTTATAGAAAGCACAGTAAATGAAAAGAAAGCAAATAATAACAATAAAAACGTAAAAAACAATATCCATGCAGTGAATATGTCTATAACTCTCTCCCTCACTGATTCTCTATCTATCTATCTATCTATCTATCTATCTATCTATCTATCTATCTATCTATCTATCTATCTATCTATCTATCTATCTATCTATCTATCTATCTATCTCTAAATCATACATACATACATATATATATATGTATATGTATATGTATATGTATATATACATATATATATATGTATATATATATATATATATAGAGAGAGAGAGAGAGAGAGATATTTTGTGTCCCCTTTTGTCTTTCTTTCTATCTATTTATTTCTCTCTCTCTCTCTCTCTCTCTCTCTCTCTCTCTCTCTCTCTCTCTCTCTCTCTCTCTCTCTCTCTCTCTCTCTCTTCTCCTTCACTGCTCATCAACCTCCCAGCTCCAATTTATAGACAGGCATAAAAACTTCCGGCTCCTCCGTTACAGCTGCTGCTTAGCACTGGCACCACAAAATAGGACACATGCTGTTAAACATGTAAAGGTCTTTTTCTTTTCTCCAGTTTCAAAACACTCTGACACTCTGTTTCTTCCAAAACAGCTTGTAGTGACTGCTGGATGTCCATCTAGGCCTTTTCAGTATGAAACACGCATGCCATAAACACGTTCTTCTCTCAGTAAGGAAAGTGCTTTAACTTATGTATGAATGCAGCCGTTTCAATAGATCAGACGATGCTTGTGGTAAAACTTTTAGGTTCTTCGTGAGCTCCAAGGACAAAGGCTTACCCGAGCTCAAACCAAGTCACACACACACAGCATGGAGCTCCTTTGACTCTTACCAGCCGTATCTAAATACCGCCTGTCCATCTCAATGTAAAAGTCAGCATATTTTATATTGAAATGAATTTTTGGTAACAAGGAGTGTCCTGCTTTGCCTGAAGCTCACGTCTTCAGAAGGAGAAGATAAAAAACACTTACGCAATCAACATCTTGTCCTTAAGCACTCTTTTCTTTTAAAAAACGCTTTTATTATTTATAAACGTTGGGAGTGTTACTGCACTCCGATCTTTTTTCATGAAACTGTGGTTGGAGTTAGATGAAGCCTGCAAAATCGATTTGAAAAGCATAAAAATTATTATCTGCTTCATATCCTGTACATTGTGCTTCGGTATAACCCGAAAACTTTGGAACAGCAATTTTTCTCTTTTTATCTCTCACTCTTTTAAAACATCAGTGTTAGTGCAATTGATTAAGAAATCTTTTATTTATTTATTTGTTTGTTTGTTTGTTTGTTTTTTACACTCAAATACTATAAACAATTTTTTTAATCTTAAAATGGAATAAAATTTATTTTAAAATATATTAAATAATACTATCATTGGATTATTATGAACAATACTTTACAATAGAAAGAAGTGTATAAATAAATAAGTTGCTAGATTTAATTAATAAATGTTTTTTTATATATATATTTTTTTTAAGTTTTGAAATTGTTTATTTCTTCCTTTTTTTTCTTTTTTTTTTTGTAATATATAAAGAATGAAAAAATAAAATATGCCCAGTTTGGATTTTTTTTTCTAAAGGAAAATAGAAAAAGGCGTGTGTGTGTGTGTGTGTGTGTGTGTGTGTGTGTGTGTGTGTGTGTGTGTGTGTGTGTGTGTGTGTGTGTGTGTGTGTGTGTGTGTGTGTGTGTGTGTGTGTGTGCGTGTGTGTGTGTACGTGTGTGTGTGTGTGTGTTTAACACATGTAATGCATTAACCATCGTGTATTTTCAACACAATGCATATTTCAGCAGTGCGAAACCAAACACCGTGAGCTGAGGTCCAGGGGTCAGTGAATGCAGCTTAAAAACTTTTTCTGCCTCTCTACAGGTTTTTTACGTGCCTGTTTCTCTCCTATAATTTTAACAGTAAAGAGAGGAACAAAAATAAAGACAAGAACAACTTAGACATACATGTCAGGAAAAGAGGTCATCTCATGGCAGTGGGATGTTAATTCTCCTCTATTACTGAAATTTATCCACCTCACTGTCTGCTCTCTTCAGAAGCAAGGGTCCTCCTTTAGGGGGGAAAAGGGGGAGATTGAGGAGGAGAGAAGGAGAGGGATAGAGGGATTTTTTTTTTCCGCACAGATACAGAGGCAGGCCACAGGGGGCAGGGCAAAAGTAAGAGAATGACAATCGTCAGGTGATTAAGAGGACTTGCAGGCTAGGTAGACCTACAAAATGAATAACCGTGGACCCAAAAACCATGCCATAAGGCTCAATGGTTTGTGATTTGCAAGTTGATAAGACAAGAAGATTAATAATGCTGCATGATAATGGTTGGCTGCGGCTCAGCTGGGGAGATGGTAATGATGTGATCTTGCTGCAGGAGCAGTTCAGCACGCCACACTGCTGTACAGGCAGCAGGAGGAACAAAAAAAGGAGGGAGGGGGGCAGAAACACTCATCCCAATTGGCCCTCAGGATATGGAGAGTTTGAAAAATGAGAATGCAGTTATCATTTTAATTAGATATAAAGTTTTTTTTTTTTTAAATAATTTGCTGAAACGAGGACTTCAAAGAACATATTTGCAGCCCGCTGCAATTCCTGAGTGACAGTTTTTGGTTCATTTGCGAAGGAAGATTGAGCTCTTCCTCTAGGAGAGGATAGTGAAAGGAGAAATGCATCTACCTTTCTCTCTCTCTCTCTCTCTCTCTCTCTCTCTCTCTCTCTCTCTCTCTCTCTCTCTCTCTCTCTGCTGTATAGGAATGAGTGAGAATAGAGAGTTTGAGATCTTGCGTGGATGTGAGTCGTTGTCAGAGCCAGTTCCCTCAATTATAGGCTCTGTTGAGGCAAACTCAGCAAACTTCTGATGTTTTGTGTGTGGAAAGGAAATGTGTTTTTCAGGCATTTCTGCAAATAAATAAATAAAATGGTGCGTTATGTGTATATATAAAAAAGAAAAAAGCTTTAATTGTTTCTGCAGATGCATGCTGTTGTTTGCCTCACAGACACGGGTGACAGTAATGATGTCATGTACGCCTGAGGTGTTGATACAGCACTTAACGTATTCGAGTAAACAAATTGCATGTGAAATGCAAATCATAATAAGTTTGTTCTTGGCAGTTTTGACGGATGACACTGTGTACGACATGTGTTGACATGTTTGTGTGTGTCTGCGTGTGTTCCTGAGTCAGGAAACGCACACACACAAACACACACACACACACACACACACACACACACACACAAATTTGCTCCAAGTGCACTGCTTCCTTATCCGAAACTGCCGAGCTCATTTAAAACAATTCAAAGAATTAAATCCTTTCTTTTGTTTCTTTCTTTCTTTCTTTTTAGTGAGCCATGGCTGACACACACTTCCTCCATTTATATTTTAATTTGAAGCACTCTAGTTAATTATTGCAGCTGGGTTGTAATGACGAACTGCACATTTGCATAGGTCACAATTAAATGAATGAATTTTCGGGAAATATTCCACCATTGAAGTGTCAACTTTGCTAGAGGTCACAGTAGCTCCAAATGCTCCCCCAACGCCCCGTAATGAGTTAATAACTGCTATTAAACTCTAATTAAAAGGCCAGCACTGGGTGAGTGAAACAGTTAATAGAGCAATAGCTCAGATGTTTCTCTTAATGCATAGCAAAAGCACAGATTACCTATTCAAATTAAACCTGCCACGGTTATTGTATGTGAGATCAGGCACATTCTGACACTTTAATTATAGTCAGGGCTAAAAGTTGCTTCCTTTTTTTTTTTTTTTTTTTTTTGAGAAATGATTTGCTTGGACAGGATTCCCTGCATCTCTCATGCACTTGTCCTATAAAGTGATCATTTACACTAATGATACATATGTATCACAGTTGCTGTTAGTGAGCGAGGGATGTGATGGGAATGATTTAGTAGTGTGCTATTAGAACATGAGCTGTTTCGGTCATGCTTGTGGTCGCGGGATATTTGCGATTGACATCCATTCGAGGCCGGCGAGCTGTCAGCTTGAATGAGGCATATAGTATCAGACACACACACACTACACTCTCTGCCCATTTGTGCTTTTAAGCAACATGATGCAAAGCAGTAAGCAGCGATAAGTGACGAGAAAAGTGACAGTGTCAATAGCGATAATCTTCTCAGGGCGAGGAGAGATGAGCCGTGTCAGCTCAACATGCCTTCAGTATACGCTAATAAAATGAAGTGGAAATACTGAGTCGAAGAAAAAAAATAACAATCAATAAAATTTTGAGAGATAAATGCTAAATTGATGTATGGAGTGTATGCGGTTGCCACCAAGTCAGCTGACAGATCACTGAGAAGAGCGAAAGTCCATTTGTATGTAAATGCAGGATTGATTATATTTATTTGCAGGCTCATAGGGAAGCCGTGGCACAGAGACAGGCAGCGAGTTCCCGCTTCTAGCTGTGGGGCTTGTGTCTGGAACGCATGCTCCCTGGACGCCTGTGTCTGATTCCTGCACTGGCTAAATGAACAAATTAAACTCATCCTAGTCTTTAAAACCAAATACAGTTTAACCTCTATCTGAGGTCCTCTCTCTCTCTCTCTCTCTCTCTCTCTCTCTCTCTCTCTCTCTCTCTCTCTCTCTCTCTCTCTCTCTCTCTCTCTCTCTCTCTCTCTCTCTCTCTCTCTCTCTCTCTCTGTACCAGTTAATTATTTATTAATCATATTCCCTGAAATGATTTCTCTATGTTCAGTATTATATGGCATTAATGCAGACTGACCGTGGATTTTCTTATTTACCAATTTTCCATTCATTAAAATAATTTGAAAAAATTTAAGGTAGCAGATTTTTTAAAACTTGCAATTCCGCTTTAATTTTTAGTGTACATCAGTCTCATCATTCCTGTCTCTTCCAACCTATATATAGCAGTAGTTGTAACCTGCAGACCTCACTTGGCTCTTTCTTGTCGCTGTGTCAGTCCTGAGACACACACACACACACACACACACACACACACACACACACACACACACACACATTGTACTCTCGCACCCAACCGCTCTCCAGAACATTCTAATTACCAGCCCTTTCTTATTATGTATGCCATGTCATTGTGAAAGGAAAGACCGAGGAGGAGAAAAAAAAAGAAGCTTCAAGTGGTGTGGACCAATTCTGTAATTTCTTAATCACTTTTTTGGCAACCTTTGCATGTGCTAGGGTTAATATTATAAATTGAAAGTTGCTTTGGTTTCTTCCTAAATAGGCTATCATGCCTTTGCCGTGGTGCTTAGCGAAATCTATTATTGTAATTTGCATAGGCCTTTTTAGCGTACAGATCCTACAAAGGCTAGAAGAACAAAGAACTCATGAGGGGGAAAATAGGACAGAAATGATCCAGCGTGGGCTCCAAGTGTGACGTCAGCTCCCTAATGAAATCTTTTGACTGAGACCATAGCAAATGGTAGAATTCATATCTGACACTTAATGGTTTGCATAGAAATTAGAAAGCCCCTGTCACTTGATGTCCCTGATTAATTTACAGCACTTTTGTTATGTTGGCATCACTGAAAATAAATTGCCGGGTATAGATAGTAGAGACTGGGTGGGGGATTAGGGAAGAAAAAGAAATGCAATTTATAAAAAGGAAAAAAAAAAGAGATAGGATTAAATAAAATACCTAATTGCCAGAAAAGTCACCAAGCACAATGCTGAATGGCATTTGGGAAAGCTGGCCACTTGATTTCCTCTGAAAATTAATCGGCTATCAAACAATCTTCTTCTGCCTAGGATGATTATAAAGCAGGGAGAGGGAGAATGCCCTTTGTGTAGGTGAAATGTGTCGGGGACTGTCATCGTAATATACCTCAGTGAAATGAAGGTTAATTCTGATGTACAGCCTGCATGGCAGTCATTATCAGCGAATCATGAAAATAAATTAAGCCACTGAAATAGATACGTCCTCCTCGCACACGCAGCAGGGATCCTGTGAGGGATGGACGGATGAACTTTACAGATTATTATTGGAAAATAGTGCCAAATTCAATTAATGCACCTAAAAGACACCTTTATAGAGGGCAGCCATAATTTAAATGACAGCAGGGTGTAATTTTGCTTGTTATAAGTCAAATTTGCCGAGTTTCATGTTCCACATTTTTCATTTTTTCCCTCTCCTTTCATTGCGGCCCCCCCCCTAATTTTTTGTGCCGACTGAAAAGAGTGATCTCTCCGCTTCCCCCGTTCTGTCTTAACTGAGACATCCGCAGCATCGGCAAACGGAAAAATCCTTTGAACGTGATGCGGTGTGTGTCTTCGGGTCTTTTGTATGCGCTGTAATCCCCTATGGCAGGCTCCACATGTGCAGCTCTCCTCTCGGCCCCAGCCAAATGAACCCAGAGGAGCGTCTGCCTGCGCGGCCTTTATGCAGATCACCTGCACACACTCTTCTGATTGAGGGCCTGGTGAACGCAGTAAATGGTTAACCTTTCACCTCTCACCAATGAAAGAAAAGCGGGAAAAAAGGAGAGGAAATCTCAGACTTAATCCATGCAGGCATCTGACAAGCCCCGGTTACACTGGAGTCCATATCAGTGTGACCCCTGCACACAGAACCTTTATCTGTTCATCTACACCTCTCTTAACAGCCTGCTGAATTACCAACCCGGCATGAGGGAGGCTCTCCGATTAACACACATCGGCCCCAGAGTGGCACAAACACACATCTAACTATGTGTGTGCGTTCTAGACAACCTCAGCACCTGTCCTCCACAGCAGTGCCTTAGCTTTTGTGTCTAAAAATGAAGAATATATTTAAACTGATAAAAAAAAAAATACTCATAGATTTTCAATGAATGTTGTTTTTTTTATATAATAAAATTTTTTATAATATTTTATAATATAATATATATAATATATATATTATATATATTATATATAAAATTTAAAAAAATAATAATTTCTAAATAATGATTTCACAATATTTTTTCTGTAATTCTTCATATAACCCGACATCATATTTGTAATATCCCAATGTTAAAAACGACACACTTTTTTTCTGAAGTAGGAAGCGTCGAGGACAAGAACGATTTCATATATTACATCAGAAATGAATGTGTTTAATCTGAAGATGCTTTTTATTTGCACATTAATAACATAAAAAAATCTAACATTTTAAAGAACCTGTCATAGATAATGAAAATGAATTCTAACATCATTTAAATGAAACATTTCTCACCGTTTTTCCCATCTATAAGTGTTTTTTTTTTCTTTCTTTCTTTCTTTCTCTCTTCCCAATTCCTGCTAATGAAAAAGCCCCTCGCTATCATTATGGATATTGAACTCATATGTGAGTGAAGGAATTGGGAGCGGATGATCACTCATTACACCTGATAGTAAAATCAATAGGCACTCGCATGCGTGTGTGTGTGTGTGTGTGTGTGTGTGTGTGTGTGTGTGTGTGTGTGTCACTGAGTAGTGGGTTGTATAAGAGAAGGATGAGGGAGGAATGAAAACTGAGGAAGTGGGGCCACCTTTTGACAGCAACAACGCACAGTCATTCAGGCTTCCTCACACTCTCGCTTGCTCCTTCACATCCAAATGTGCACGCACACACACACACACACACACACACACACACACACAGGCACATGCACATGCCTGCTTTCACGGCACTCAGACAGAGCAAGGGCAGCTAATTCTAATGAGAGCTAAATCAATCAAGTCTTTTTAATCACCACTCCACTTTTATAGTGTGGTAGTAATGATGAAATTCTACGTAGGGTGATCCCCAAAGAACTAAACGCACACACACACACACACTCACACGCACACATCCTTCCCAGATGCATATTTAGTACTCCAGGCACTCACTCATCTCTGATGATTTTCATTTTTCAATTACATTATCTGGTTAACCAATCAATTGCCAGCCTTATCAATAATTAATGCTTCAGTGACTATTAAAACTCCTAAATAAAACTGCAACACGCCCTGTGACATCGTTTAATGATTTTAGTTCTCTGACATCTACACACACGCATGCCTAATTTGCTTCATTCATAACCACACCAGGCACATGGAATATTTCTGTATTGTTACTATGATGGATATTACAATATAATTTATTGCCTCAGTTGCTTATTTAATAATACACACTCAGTCTGTCAGTCTCAGCCATTGTTATTTCATGTTGACTTTGTTGTTGAGCCGGACACATGCGCTGAGGTTCTTAGTGCATGTAATAGAGCTGCTGTAGCCACGGGCTGATGAGCAAAGGCTGGCGCTCAGAGGGGTGTTAACGCGCCGCCGCTCTGGATCGATGTTTTACTCTGCTTCCCCCGGCTGCAGCTGCCGCTCCTCGCAGAGCACGCCTTTGTCTGAGCTCCAGAGAAACTGCTGTTTACAGACAGCTTTGGAGCCGACAGGCCTTGATCTGACTCCACCTCACAGCGGAGACAGCTTTGATAGAGCTAATCTAGGTGCTGAACTCTCCTCCGGCGTGCAGGTTGTGCTCCGGTCTGGGGCTCCAGCTCTCTCTGTCATATATGTTTAACAGTTTTGTTGTTGTTGAACTCGGTGTCAGGATCCTTACAGTGGACCAGAGTTTGTTTAAGGCTCCAGTTTAATGGAAAGTATAAGACTAAGCGCATATGTGTATGTGTTTGTGTGTGTTTGTAGAAACTAACATGTGTATATGTTTTGTGGGATTGATTAGAATAGGCATCATGAAGGGGGAAAACAGGACAGGATAGTGGCATGGGTGATTATTAACTTTTACCATGATTGTCAATGTAGGAAACTACAAGGCAATGTTTCAACAAAAACCAAGAGCTTTCCAGATGTTAGAGATGGTGCTAAATGGGAGGGTGGAAGGACGAGTGCAAGAGAGAGAGAGAGTCAAGGCTGAAACATCTGTCAGCACTCAGCAGGCTCGGATGAGGAGACGGGCTGGTATGCAACAGCCGAGCTCAGGAATCAGCGGGGCCGGTGAACTTGGCAGCGCTGCGTTGTTTATTTGGCCTGACCTAGCGTTCGCCATGAGGTTACAGCAGCCAGTCGCTGAAAGGAGCTTTTGTCCTCCAGCAGAAATCT
This sequence comes from Tachysurus fulvidraco, assembly GCF_022655615.1. Lineage (NCBI taxonomy): Eukaryota > Metazoa > Chordata > Actinopteri > Siluriformes > Bagridae > Tachysurus > Tachysurus fulvidraco. The sequence continues at coordinate 12,010,909 of NC_062536.1, forward strand.
GTTACAAATATTTACCATGAGGGAATGCAAAGGCCTGGGCCTCTGCCAGCCAGACAGGGGCTATAAAATTCACTGCACATTCTTGAATTAGTCCCCTTTCAAACCGCACTAAATTTACACTTTCCCTTTATTAATGAGATCACGCTGTCACTGGTTATTAGCCGTTTATGCCGTCAGTGTGCGGATCTCCTGATTCTTTTCATGTAAGAGACAGAGCGCCGTGCAATAATTTAACACTGGGAGAGGAAATACATATGTGCATTTTTAACCTCTGCTCATGACTGAAATTGTAATGTTTTCTAGCTTCTTGCTTGGTGTCATTTTTTTAATTCAAAGTGTGGTTTCTTTTTTTAGAGTAAGAAAAGAAAACAGTTCACATCCCCCACATGTGTCAGAAAGAACAAATTTCAAACACGGCATAATTTCAACACAGGGACTCTGTCCTCAGTCTATATATATATTTCTCAGAACAGTTCCATACCAGCGCTTTAACTCGAATACATCTGCTTTAACCAGCGAGCGTTGACTTTTACCCTTGCAGCCAGACCTTGCCAGCAGCCTCACATGCACACTGACATGCAACAAAGCTAATGGTGCCCAATACAGGAGGGCCTAATCTCGACTAACTGACAAGATTTAAATTGAGGAGACATCTTCCACTGATTAGCTCCCACACCCACAATTATCCAACTGGGGTGTCAAGCAAGGTTTAACATCTCCACTGATTCTGCTCTCTGGAGAGATCCAGGAGGAAACGCAATCGCTTTTAATAACTGCCGTCTCCTCCAGCAGGCTGCTCCCTCTGCTGCACCATTCCCAGCCATTCAGCCTCCCTTCAAAATTAACCTTTCCAGCGAAAATATAATTCTGCACAAAATGAACCACCGAGCCATTTTTTTCTCTCACTTCTGTCTTTCTCACTCCATCAGTCTTTCTCTTTCCCTTCTCTTATTCTCTCTTTTGCCTCAGAATAATTTATTTAAATTGCCTATCTCAGAACAGTGAAGCAATCTGGACCCCTGATTGGACCCCTGAATTCAGATTGTATTCTGGAAAAGGACAAAGTATAGCGTATGTACATTACTCTCTTCAGAGAAACAAGGGATGTGTCTTAATTGTTTTCACATCTTACTAGAACGTATTTTGTTAGTATACTGATAGACTTGACCAGTCTGACTAATCTCATTATTGCATAAATTTGCAAAATGAAATATATATATTTTTTTTTGCCTTAAATTTCCCCGGATGGTCATGACATATCTAATGTTAATTTACTCACACACACAAAAGGCAAAATCTCACAGAAAGCTGAAAACAGCAAAAGACTAATGTGCTAATACATCCAGTAATGCAGCTTAGCCACTGCAGTGCATCACAGTGCCCCAGACAATGAATAACTCTCCCTGATTTTATAGAGCCTTAGTATTTAGGCTTTTTTTTTAAAGGCATTAATATGGGAAAAAAAAAACAGATTTTCACTAACATTTTCTACATTTCTGTGAATAATTAAGCAATTTAACATTGTCCTAAAACGACACGTTCGTGTGAAAATGCTTCTTTTAAATGATTGTGATAATCAAGGTCCATTGTTAGTATATAAGGTTAAAAGCCTCTGTGACTCTGTTTGTCACCTGACCTCGTTTTTCTCATTCGTATTATAACAAATTCACTATCACATAGGAGGTCAAACGACGTGATAGGCACCTCAAATAATCTGAGGCTCCAGTTTCTTTTCTAAAGCTCTCTTAACATCAGTGTGGGTTAAAGCTCCAATCAATCACCTGCCTGTTGTCTGCTAATGAACTGTTTTTCGAATGGTGATGAAACCAGGACACAAAGCATCATGATTAATTATTTACTGTTTAGTTTTACTAATTGATCTGTTTGGGGAGCGGGGATAAAAGTAGAGGTGCATCCCCAGATCACAATGCTTTCATGTGGCATTTATGCACAAGTGACAGCATGTTCCCATAAGATGCATAATGAACTAAACAAGATCAAATAATTATCACTGGGGACTTGGAGCACGCTGGCTACAAACAGCAGAGTTTACTGTCGTGCTTCACTCCTCACACAACAAAGTTATAGCAGAGTAGCAGAACTGTTTAATCATAAATACACTGTTAGAGGAAAAGGGCATTCTGAGGACAGACATGTCTCAGTGTGACATGCTTTCACTGTGCTGGAAATCAGCGTCCGTCTGCCTGCACATAACTTGCAGCCTTTAAAGCTGTTCATTTCTTATAGCATAGCAATGCGTGGTGCATTTATTGGCTTGGAGCTTTGAAACAAATTACAGACAAATTTTCTGTAGAAACAGAATCTGCATACGGTGGTGTTGAAATAAAATCAGAAAAGTGCACGCATGTACATTTGTCTCCTCTAAACCTACTGTATAGGTTTAACTAGGTACAGTCGTGGTGTATAAGGGACTATTTTTAAAATATTTCAGCTTCTCTATGAGCTCATGTTTACCCAGCTTTACCAGCATCCATACACTTTCTTAGTAATATGTTCCAAGGTCAGACATTAAGCCCTTTCTCATGATAAGGACATTTCCATATTTCTGGTGCACAAGGCTTCTCTGGCTTCTTGGGCTTCGAGCTATTTGCACCCACCTCTAAGCAATGAGCACTAATTTCAGAGGGAGGGGAGAGCAGAGATATGAGTTCCTCTCTAGCAGGGCAACACCGAGGGGGATTAATATGAAATGGGATACATTTCACTGCGGTAAGACAAGGTCTTAAAGAATGAGGATGAAAAGAATTATGTATCGAGACGTTCATCTCTGCATGCTCACGGATGAGAAACGCTGCACTAAACGAGGGGGTGCAGTGTTCAACTCCAAAGCATTAACACCTTCATGAATTTTGCTTACTTTTTTTTCATTAATTGGTATACAATCCAACAGAGGCGCTTTAATATGCTTCAAGAACATTGGGAAATCTGCAGGACCGTGCTTCTAATGAAAAGTCTAGATCATTACGTTTTTTTTTCATGTGTAAATTGTATTATATACAATGTGTAACTCCGCCTACTACAAATTTACAGAGGTTTTGGGTGAACTCATCTTTCTTTTGACATCTGTTTTTTTATCTGCCTTAGAAGTGAAGTGTGTTCACCAAATACACTCATCAAAGAGCCATAATTGCATGGCAGCCTGGGAAAATCTTACACACAATCAAATTCGATCATTTTCTCTTATCAAATTTATTATATACAAATCCCTATGTTTGACTATTGTGCAATAACATATTTAGATCTATATATTTCTGTTTATAAAAATATTATTACTTGTTTATTCTATACATCATTTACAATAACTGATCATTTTCTATCGCCCTGACTGCAATTGTTTTTTTTATTGTTGTTTTGTTTTGTTTTTTTGTTGTTGTTTTTTTTGTATTTCAATTCATAAAATTGTTACCAAATTAAAAGGGAATTGCTCTGTAAGGACTGCATTAATTTCACTATACTTAGTGTAGTGACAATAAAAGAATCTTGAACCTGAGGTAAAAATCACTTATGGCATTTAAACACAATTCCCATCTCTGTCCTCTCTTCACTCCACTGATTTCACTTTAAACTAACATCAGCAAAATAAATGAAAGTATGAATAAAAAAAAATAATAAAATAAATGTATTTTTTTTTATTTATTTGCTTTTTTCTTATTTGTTGTGATGATGACGTGACAGTGCAGCAGCATCGACACAGAATTTAACAACCGACACTTGACATCTGAGGTAATTTTTCTGTGGAACATAACAAACCTTCAAATACCTGGACTAACTGAATTGACCACTGTTTGTGTCTTATACCAGCTCCTCACACAGCAATATCATCTGTTTGTGTGTTCAGATTGTATATTTATGTTTTAAGTAGAGATGTAAAAGATTATCGCTGACAGAATACTTACATTTTTGTCATTTTGGCTGTTTTCCAGAATAACAAACCTGGACGAACAAACCTCCCCATGGTTACTTGCTGGAGAATTGGTCAATTTTGACTAACAAATACTGTATAATCTCAGGTAAATTAGATGCTTTTTTTATTTGAGCACATACGAATTGTTTATGGAAGTAATACGATGAACCAACACATAGGACCATAAATTCTCAACAGACCAGCATCAAAATCTAAACAACACACATCAATAGATCCAATTTGAACAAAGAGCTCTGTGTAAGCAGCTATCATTAGCGACAATCTTCTCCCTCCTCCCTCTCTCCCTTTTTCCCACTCTCCCGCTGTCAGCAGCCTGTGTTCTGTTTCAGATCACCTGTTTTACCTTGCTGACGGACACTGCTGATGATAAATGGTAAATGAGTGAGGAAAAAGCAAAGGGCTTGTTGATGCAGCCTGTGTTAATGATCATTTTTGTGCTTGAGGCACTTTGGTGTGCGCGCACTTGCATATGTGATTATTCAGCCTCTTCGCCAAGATTTATTTCATTCATAATAGATGTGCGGAAACTCTGGCTTGTGTCTTTTCTGACAGTTGTGTGTTCTTTTTTTTTCCTCCTCTTTTCTCTTTCTCTGAAACTGCCCTAATTTTCCTGCTGGGAGTTGTGAAGAATGTCCTCCAACTCCACAGGCTTTTCTCCCACATCCCAGTCACTATGTCACTGTTACAAGCAGCTCTGAAAACATGACAGAATTTGGAGCTAATGGCTCAAATGCTCATGCGTGCTCATTCAATTCAAATTTCAATTCAAATTTATTTGTAAAGCGCTTTTCACAATGGATATTGTCTCCAAGCAGCTTTTCAGAACACAAGAAACATAATACAATACAAATATGATTAATTTAATTTATGATTAATATGATTTCAAGATTCATATTAGATTTATATTTGGATGTGTTTGTATTTATCCCCAATGAACAAGCCTGAGGTGACTGAGGCGACTGTGGTGAGGAAAAACTCCCTTAGATGGAAGAGGAAGAAACCTTGAGAGGAACCAGACTCAAAAGGGAACCCCATTCTCATTTGGTTGACACTGGAGGGTGTGATTATAAATATACAGTCCGACAATTATGTATTGATGAGGAGGTTGTTGTCCACAAATGCTACATGTAGTTAGCATCTCCTCTTAGAATGTCCATAGAGTATGTTGCACCTTTATCATATTTAAAGTGACGATATTTATAAAAGAGCTAGCCACTATTTCTCACTCGCTTTATTTCATGTTCAGTGTCACATTAATGAGAAATCCAGTGTAGAAGTAGTGGAGAAAGAACATGTTGGACTGCATCTGTATGACAGCAGAGACTCGGCTCGGCTAGTTAGAGATCTACGAGACGACGAGTGTGATGGTGTTGACTGTGCCGTGAAAGCGTTGAAAGCTGACTCGTTTGAGTGGTGAGAGAGCTGGACATGAGATAATAACGTAACTAAAGCTCTGCTGCATCAGGTTCTTTACGTAGCGGTGAATCATTTTAACTATGTTACAATACAGGTAGTAGAACATGATGGACAGCATCAGTCCGTTTCTTTACAAAATAAATCTTGGATGCCATTAAGATCACATATTCATTAGTGATTACAAATTAATATGCAAATTGTTCATGTTGAAAAAAATTCTTTAACTCATTGGAAAGCTCAACTCTAGCAGTGTGAATAAGTTGGTGATACAGCCCGGCTGCATCAGGTGGCAGAACCCAGCACCACACAGCTCATGCTCCCACTTAGCCCTGCTTATTTGGATGCACTCGAAAACACAATGGAAGTGCATTACTCGCTCTCCATCCTCCCAGCAGCTGTAATTTCATAGCAGTTACTGCATGCATCCTACTTGACACACAATTCACTCTCTCTGGGAAAAGAGCCAAATAATGGGATTTAGCCTGGCTGCTAGCGTGAACATGCCACCGCTCCCCTAATTACCCTATCCAGACACGAAGCTTGACACTGTCAGCCCCACATTGGCACCAGCGAGAGGTCAAATCTGTTTTTCAGCACAAATGGACTAATGGATTGATGTTTCCGAGGCCTCTCTTCCCTTTTTTGGTGGCTTTGGGCTGGACTAAAAATAATGTGATTTTTTTTTTCTTTCTGGTGTGTGAGCTGGTTACTGTGAGTAGGAATATTAGAGAAGATGCGGCTATGTGTAAATAAATCAGAGTTTCTTTTAAAGTTTCATCTGCACTATTTATGGCTGTGAACATCCTTGTTCATCTCAAATGTACACTACAATGTCCCATAAGACATCTGTCTTTTATTCCACACATCCTCTAAGCACTGTGAAATAAAACAGGCTTCTTAAAGTGCCAGTGTGCTGCATTCAGTATTAACACCATTACAAGTTATAGTGATAAAGTAAAAGTAGAAATAAAGAAAAAATACAAATTTATAAACCTAATCATTGAACGTGGCACGGCACATGGAGGGCTGCGGAGGAATTCATTTATTCAGGTCGTCTGCGAGTCTTTAATAATTACAGTCAGCAGCATGTTTCTCGTAGCCACCCAGCTACTGCAGTGGAGCTGTCAAAAACACGCTGGAACAATTTCATTTGCTGGTGAAAGCGAATGCTTGCCTGCTCTCTAATCAGCCTTTGGGGTATTATTGGCTTGTTTATTTAGTGATATGAGGAACAGTAATGCTGCGGCAGGCCTTTGTTCCCGCTCTGTGACTGTCACACGGCATCCAAAGGAAAAGATAGGGTCAAATAATTAACCAAATTAATGAGTTTATTCTGTGAGCAACTAAACGCAGGCAGAGATGAGAAGCGATACCTCTGTGAAAACTGCACGTGGATTGCTTTGTATTTGTGTTGGGAGGGAACAGGACACACATCTCATTAAGCCTGCGAGCTGTTTAGAGTTATCAATTTAATTGCAAAGTGTATTAAAAAGTGGAGCTCTATTAGGGTTCACTGATCAATAGTGGAATATGAAGGCTTAATGCTCTTGCTCTTGCTATACTTAATTGTTTTTCCTCACTTCCTCAGATCAATAAGTGGATGAAAAGTAAACAGAAATGAAGCTGAAGACTGTAAATGAGTGCTGGGTAGTCTGTTCATTTGCAAGATAGTCATTAGGCAGAGGTTTATGTGCACAGTATACTGTATGATGTGAGGAATAAAGCAGCTTGCACAGGAAAATATTTAATAACATGGATATTTAGCTCCTTGTAGTTGGTTATATTCCTGTAACAGCATTCCAGTTCTATTTTATTCCTCTTAGACCAAAACAAATTAGAGATTTTAATTTCGGACTCTACAGCTTACTGTGCATTTTGTCTATTAATATTTTCTGTAACATCTGTAAGGGAAGTTCCTGTATTCACACACATTATAACAGCTATGAACACTCACCCCCTCACCTGCACATCTGTCTTAATCGGTCTCCTGTCTTTCTCTGTCTTCTGTATTACAGTATATTGTCTCCTGTCTTACTATGTCTCCTGTCTAACACTGTCTTATGTCTTGTTCTGTCTCATGTTTTACTCTGTCTCCTGTATTACATTGTCTCATATACACTGTCTCCCTTCTTGCTCTGTCCTTTATCTTGCTCTGTCTCCTGTATTATACTGTCTCCTGTCTTACTGTCTCCTGTCTAAGACTGTCTTATGTCTTGTTCTGTCACATGTTTTACTCTGTCTCCTGTATTACATTGTCTCATATACATTGTCTCCCTTCTTGCTCTGTCCTTTATCTTGCTCTGTCTCCTGTATTATACTGTCTCCTGTCTTACTGTCTCCTGTCTTACACCGTCTCCTGTCTTGCTGTCTCCCGTATTGCTCTGTCTCCTGTCTCGGTCTGTCCTCTGTCTTGCTCTGTCTCCTGTCTTGCTCTGTCCACTGTTTTGCTGTGTCTCCTGTCTTGCTCTGTTTGCACACATGTACTTTATGTGAAACTTTGTTTATTATTTCTCAGCCCTTAGTTCTGTGTTGTTTTATGTAGCTTTATGTTATTATGTAACACCAGGAACCTGGAGGAACATTGGTTCATGTCACTATATGCTGCACTAGCTACATTTGGTAGAAATGACATTAAAACCTCTTGACTTGACTTGTCTAATCTCTCTCTCTCTCTCTCTCTCTCTCTCTCTCTCTCTCTCTCTCTCTCTCTCTCTCTCTCTCTCTCTCTCTCTTTAGCTTTCTTTCATGAAGTCTCTTCATTAATGGAAAACTTGCAGATTGTTACAAACCGCTGACACTGGAGACTCCTTCCACAAATAAACATCTAAAAACAGAAAACGTCATATCAGCAATTATACTGTATGTTTTTCTGTGTTAAATAAAAACACATTTTTATTAGCCTCAGATTACAGTAGCACCTGTCTTACACTGAGCCCATGAATTCCTCTGAACATAGCTGCCGTAAAATTAAACAACACCTACTGCCTTCAATTCAACAGGACTGTGGTATAAATAAATATAAATATGTAAATGCTCACCCCATGAACCTTTTTGAAACGTGTGTGTGTTTGATGCAGATATTTAATGAGGAGCCATTTTGAGTTTAGAGTCGCTGCTCTGGGCTTCATTAGTTTTCCTGTGCCACAGAGAAACATTGTCACATGTTCCCAGCAGAGCCCACTGTCCTGGGATGACACTCCAACATTGCAGAGTACCTACAATGGTTGGACCTGTGTGTGTGTGTGTGTGTGTGTGTGTGTGTGTGTGTGTGTGTGTGTGTGTGTGTGTGTGTGTGTGTGTGTGTGTGTGTGTGTGTGTGTGTGTGTGTGTGTGTGTGTGTGTGTGTGTGTGTGTGTCGCATATAGCCGCTGCAGGGTGACACCTCAGCTGTCTCTGATCAGCGTATAATTACCTCGGAACAGGAAGTGGTGCAGTCCACAAGGGGTGGGCTATGATGAATGGTGACCCCTGCAGTTAAGATGGCCCCCACAGTGTCAGTGCACGCCACCCAGGGGGCAGGGCAGGAAATGAGGGCACTTTAGAGGACACTGCCACCATTAGGTCACTGCAGGTGTCCTCTCCTCTTTAGGCACATACACACACACACACACACACACACACAGAACAGGTGTCAGTGAGTAGAAGAATGACCTCGCTTTACAGAGTAGCTCTATAGCTCGGTATATAACTGTGCTATACCCCATGAACCTCCATGATATATCTATCTGTCTCTCTTCCCCTCTTTCTCTTTCCGTTTAACACCCCACACCCCGCCCTGTCAAGAGCAGACAAATATCATGTCATGAGGATGATGGTGCGCCTTCATGGAACGCTGCCTGTTTATTAGCGGCGGGCTAACTTTAAGAGAAACAGTGTTCATTAATGGACCGCATCCAGGCCTGATGAGGCGTCAGCGCTCGACCCGGGCAACATCAGCGCCATAATGGCACGTGGTAAACGGTGGCGATAATTGTCGTTCAAATTGTACAGTGAGGCTGTCCAAGGGCTGACAGTGACAGAGCAATTATGGCAAGCCAAGCGGGCTGTGTCAAATTAGCAGCTCTGACGAGCTCTCATTTCTCCTAGCACACTGACGGAGACGAGTGATAGCGACTTGATTGTGAGTGATAGGCGAGACGCGGCTTGGGCACCCACGCATTGATTTGTCAGTGGCTAGTGTTGGAACGTACCATGCAGCCAGGTATTGAGATGTTGTAGAGGGGTAAGACAGTGACCCACCCGGTAAGTCTTTTAGTGCCAAGGTCATCAGTCAGTGCTGCTATCAGCTAGAGATCACGAGGAGCCTGCAGCTCGCAGCCATAATTACATTTGACTGCGATGGTGAGATGTCTTCTTTTGTGGGCCTACAATGGCTGCATAATTTATAATTGACTGCGGTTAGGCAAGTCATGCAGCGGCCTTTTGTTTTGCAGCATCATGTTAGTTAAAAAGCTCACAAATCTTTATGGCACAGTCGCAGGATTCAGGACAGGTTTGTAGTGTTACATTTGTGAAATTTTATAGGAATTGTACACAATAATGAAGTGATTTTTATTGATCAGGTTTTTCTGTTCTTTGTTCAAATCCCAGAATTTATTTTTATTTTTTTTTTTTCTTTTTGTTTGTGCATGTTTATTATATTCTTCATGAGAACAAGTGTCCCCAAAAAGGGTGGAATATTTGACAGTTTTGACCTTGTGGGGACTTTTATCTTTTTATTTAACTTCTCATTTTAAACTGCAGGTTTTAAATAAAATGAAAAAGCATTTTGGTTACTGAGGTCATAGTTAAGGTTAGATGTCTGTGTCGAATAGCACTAATACACTGCATTAATAATGAGGTCCTCATAAGGATAGTAAGGCAAACATGTGTGAGTGTGTGTGTAAGAATTGACATGCCTTAGTTTGAATTTGCATGCCCTTACTTTCTGCCATTAATGTCACTCTCGCCTCATCACTCTCAAATTATATTTAATAATGAATAGCTTTTGGCCATAAATGTTAATGCAGGACAGTGTTGGATTTTATGTCCTGGAAGTGACATCATCTATTTAACTTCTTTTGGTCTTACATAGCAGTTTTATACGGTCATTATGAGGAAGAAACAATTTTTTGATGTTTCCTTATCACTTTTTGTTCCATCTCCTCCAACTCTAATACAAACATAGTAAATGCATTTAAATAAATAATTTGATTTTTTTTTCTTGTCTATGAAGGTTTAAATGTGAAGATTTTTACTGTTATAAGAATATAGAATACATCAGTGATCAGTTTCTCATTTATCAAATAAAATCAGGGTTTTACTGAAAACAAAGGGATAGAAATGTAAAAGATTTGTGGATCACAATCCATCACACAACGACAGTGGCTGTTCTCGCCCATGCCCACAATCACACTCCCATATCTAGTGGACAGCCTTCACAGAAGAGTAGAGATTTATATAACAGTACATCAGGACTAAATCTGAAATGAGATGTTTAACAAAGCACATATGGGTGTTATGGTTGGGTGTCCACAAACATCTGGCCATATTGTGTACCTTAATCATATACACATATAGGCTACATCTGGCCATATTGTGTACCTTAATCATATACACATATAGGCTACATCTGGCCATATTGTGTACCTTAATCATATATACATATAGGCTGTGTGAGCTGTATTTGATGGTTGATATAATCACATGACTTGTATAACATGATTATACATGACTATATAACTCAATATCTCAATAACTTTTAATCATTGTCTGTTTTTTATTGCTTCCAGCTTTAAACTCATTAAGGTTTTGGTTGATCTCTATAGAAAAACTTTTGTAGTGTCTTTATACTGAGAAATGTGGAAAAAAAGTCCATAAAAATTTAGTGACAGGACAGATTAGACTGGAATGAAATCCTAGAGATGCTCTGGATATATTAACATAATCCCACCTACCTGTATAAAACTAATCCAGACCAAATAGGGGTTTAGTGACTGTCAGTTTTGTTGATCTTTCCTAAACACATCATGTGTTCAAGCATCATTGCTTATCTGTATGAAAGAAAATGCCAGATTAAAATGGCTTGGCCTTTAATTATTTACACCGTTTTCCATACAGCCCTTCTCAAAGTGCCTTCTTATTTTTACTGTCTAAAGTGTGTGTGTGTGTGTGTGTGTGTGTGTGTGTGTGTGTGTGTGTGTGTGTGTGTGTGTGTGTGTGTGTGTGTGTGTGTGTGTGTGTGCTTTACTTGCTGGAGATGCCGATAGCAAGATGATGCTCCTTGATGACATGTTGGATTCGCTTTGCTTCAGATGCGTGTGGAATGTATTGGGAATTTAGTCAAAGAGCCATGAAAGTCATCAGCTCTTAGCTGGCTTTGACTCATAACTGTCTGCAAATGACTTTCCTTTCTCGCTTTTCTTGCACATCATTGGCCATGAGAAAGGGGGGGGGTAGAGTTACTAAAAATCAGACTCTATTGTGTTCACTGAAACACATCTACTCCCGGGGAAATGCTGTTGAGTTTGTGTAAAATTCATGTTGCGGTGAATGATTGAACTGAAGCACAATGAAACAGAGCTGCTTTAATAAGAAGTAGAACAGGTCCACCGCTTGTTTGTCAGCAGTTTTGGAGGTGGCACACGAGACTCTGTCCTTTAATGAGACAGAAAGAGTTTGACGGGGACATTTATTTAATTCTCCTCTATCTGTGCTAAGTGATGAAGTCTTCCTCTCTCTTTCTCTTTTCCTTTTCCGTCTAGTCCTGACAGGGGCACCATGGCACTTGGGATTTGTTTCTGTGGCCAGGGGTTGTCAAGCGAGACAGCCAATAAGCAATCAAAGTGGCGTGAGTCACTGAAACAATGGAGCAGGCCTTCTTTCGGAGGTGCGACGAGGCAAGTCTTGCATGTATAATTAAGTGAGGGAAAGAGCCAGGACTACTTAATCTTCCCCCTAATGGCGATTCTCTCCATCACTGGCTTTCTCTGGGGGGCATACCCCATAGACCACTCCCCAGGTCACCAGTGTCCCCCAATTGTCATTGGAGAATCTTTTTTATCAGGCTGAGAGGTGTTTGCTTGCGATCTGGCATTAATCCATTCATCATTGCTTTGTTCCTTTAAGAATTCATAGGGCAGACCAAGGGTCTGTCGCACCAGTGATTTATCATCTGCAGAAAAAGAGAAAGAGATATACTGATATATATATGAGATGCATATTTCACACATGCACACACACTGCCGTGCAAGATTGTCTTTTTTTTCCTTTTACTGTTTTGAAGGTAGCACTTAGGGAAGTAGAGTGTTTTGTATAGTGTGATTGTGTAGTGATATAGCTGTAAGGAAATATACATATGGTCCCCTAATTAGCTGCACTCTCACTCTCCACACCTCACACATTAGATGTGGATGTTAATTAGGCTATTTCTTCTGACCTTTTCTTTGAATCATTTGCATGCTGTTAGGATCGGGAGGAATATTTTAACCAAAGACAAAAAAAATGACCAGTGCATTAATTTTCTCATTCAGTCTCAATTGCATTTGTTTATTATGAAAACTATATTTTTTTGTTTTATTTGAGCACATATTTAAAGTAGCTCAAGACAATAATCAGAAATGTGTTGTTTAACATGAGATAAGTAATAATCAAGTGCCACATGGCTCCATGCAGCCTTGGTGTTTGTTGACGACCGAGATCAGTTCCAGCTGAACCCCAGGAGACAACACAGCCCTCTCCTTAGCACAAGTGTCCATGAACAGAGATGCTGACATACAGGACAAGGAGCAATGGTGGAGCCTGTGATTTAGCCCAAATGGGCTGCACTGCTGCGCTCTATAATACAGACTATTATGTGGTCTCACCACTGACACTAATGGGATGTTACAGTGATTTAAAATGATTTAATGGCTCCCAGGTTGGGCCCCTAATGGCCTTCTTTATACTGCAATGCGTATTATGAATGTGAATGACAGTGTTGTGAAGTGCCTCTGTTTTTCTCCTACATCTGCTCAAACAGTGTGACAGGTGCTGCTTTTCCGTTCAGGAAAAATGTCATGCCGTGACACCCTCAGACCCCCAGATCTTTTCCTATTGTCCATCGTCTCCAATGAATCACAGGACTGGAGTTAATGTATAGCTGCCACGAGACATATTCATTCCTGCTGAGTCAGAAAAATAACAAATAAGGCTAGGACCTTGCATCCTGGAGGCAGTTGGACCAAAAATCAGCTCATTTTTAAGTAATTCAGGGATAAGGAAATAATAAAGTCACGGAAGGCAGAGATTAAGAGCAAGGCCAGTGCAAGTCTATCTCAATTTTTGAAAAATAAAAAATAAGAAAAAAACACTTTGACAAGTATGAACTTTTTAAACTCAACTCATTATTTTTTCTGTAATGTTGAAAGAAAAAAGCCTAATAATAATAATACGATTTGGGGAAAAAACAGGTTATTTAACAAAGACAAATGTATTATTGTGGATATGGGGAAATGATTTAAGCCTATGCTTATTCAGGTCTCTCAGGTACCAGACAGTCATTTTCCCTCCATATGAAAGTTTTCAGTACAGAGAACACTTTCGCATGACAAGCAGCAGTCTTGTAGTCCAACGTACATACTCTAAATGACTAAAACCACTAGCTGTTGTTAGATAAGATAGTATAAGGGTTTTCAAAATGTTTGCACCTAAATAAGTAAAATCATTTCCGTGGTTTATTTCACATACATGATATTAATATTAGGCTTATTACTAACATGTGTACTGTAGTTTTAGAACAATAAAAAATATTCCCGACCCTCTGGCAACGTTACAGTTCCCCGTTGCCCCCGAACCTCATTTCGAGAACCACTGGTGTAGTAAACCTGTGGTAGTGTCATACTTCAATATAGTTTAATGTTATAGTTACCATAAAGCACTAACATGAATCCATGCTAGTTTTAAGGTTAAATTTATTAGTTCAATGTTCTATAGTATAGCCTTAATGTTAGCATGGTTTAATATATGCTAATCATTGTTATTACACGATATTACAGTACGTATTAGTGTATATTCATTTACAGTTTTTTAACCATTATTACTATAAAATAACAGAAAACACATACTAAAATATTGACCAGTTGAGCAACCTTAACCCTATGAGTTGTTTTTAACAGTTATGCAGTTAGAAATGACATATTACTAATTCTTTGAAGCTAAAGTGCATCTGTGTGGGTTTGGGGAGTTTGTTACAGCTTTATATATACAAGAAACAATAAATGTAGGGATTTATTTCTGAGGTATATTTTAACATAACTGTTTTATGAATCAAATCTAAACTCAGAATGAGGCATCTGTGATGAACACTGACTACGAATCTCGAGAAGCAGGCATGCCCTGCACACATCGAGTCGTCTCCAGCACAAAGGCTGGAAGTGTGTCTCCCAGTCATTACAGATGGTTTAGTGACAGGACGAGACCTATCGATCCGGTGTAGTGAGGGGTGGCTGTGGGGTTAAGCTAACTGAACCAAAGTCCCAAAACATCTGTGTGTGAACTTTTCCGCTTTAAAGTGACAGCCTTGCCTTCATTAGTATAAACCACCCGAAGCACTCTCAAAACCGTCCATCAAACAGCTCTCCAGCTTCTCTTGTCAATGGAAGGGGAAACAGATAACAAATCAGTCGAGGTTAAGTGCCCATAGTGTTTGGTCTAGATTAGAAGCCGGAGTATAGGTGTATAACTGGACATTGGGCAAATACAGCTACACCTGCCACTCATTCCTCTCTTTTTCTTTTCTCGATCTGTCTTACAGCGTTTTTTGTTAGATCCCACTATCCGCAGGCGTTTTAGAAAGAGGGCAAGGAGAAAAGCATCAGGATTGACAGCCATAGCAGTCATTACACGCTGGATTGAATACTAGATTACTTGAAAGTGGCTGAGGGTCAAGCGCCAGCGTGTTCCCTTTTGGCACTCAATGACTTTAATACCCAGCACTGTATTAGACAATTACTGCAAAGCCCGGTCCACACCCCAGCCACCACTCCCCTATCACGCCTGCTTTTTACAGCCGCCATTAAATTGAAAAAAAAAAAAGAAGGAGAAAAAGCCTGCTACATGGTGCTTGGCTCCAGATCACGCCACACAAACAGCAGCTCCATTTTGAGTCAATCGCTCCACGTCAGCTGTCCGAGATGGCCACCTGGAGAATCACCCACATCACCATTCCAGACGAATCAGAGAGCCCTGAGACGCAACCACTCCACAGTCCATTACAGTAGCATTCCTCTTAACACTCACTTCACTAAATTACCCCTGTGAGCATGACTCAAGCCCCTGCCTGCCTTTCTTTTTCTTCTGGGTGAGTGATATGACCTTTAGGTGCTTTGGTGACAATTACAGGAAGCGAGAAATTGAATTATTAGCTTTTTTGGTGCCGGCGGAGGCTGTGTAGGCGTCGTGGTAAAATGCAGTAATTATTTAGCTAAATTGGCATATTATATTTCTCCTCTTCTTTTGCAAAGTGAGTTACAAAAGAGACGACATGCTGCTTGTTGTTCAGAAGGGTCTGGATGAGAGTAAGTGATTTAAATGGTTAGTGTAAGCTCTGCTCAATGTTGCTTGTCAATAGGAACAATAGACGTGTTTTTTAGAGGTCACTGAGATAAGGATGGAATGGTAGAAAGCCGTACTCCACCACTCTACTGCTCCTATACAGGGACCAGTTTTAGACATGGTGATTTAGCCTAATGCCTGTCGCACTTTCTATATATATATATATATATATATATATATATATGAAAGAACTACAAAATGAACTACAATTAGCCTTTTTCCTCTTCTTTCTTTCTTTCTTTACTTCTTTCTTTCCTTCTTTCCATAATTATTTTTGCTTTACTATCACACAGAGATGAGGCTTTTGCTTAGTGGCTTGTATCAGGCCCTGACAGCACTTGGTTTGATTACTGTATTCCATGATTTAGCAAACCCTAAACCATGGTGTCGCTAATTAGGTAGCGTTGAGTGGAATGGATGACTACGAGGTCCTCTCAAGGTCATCTCTGCCTCACAAAAGCCTGGCAATAAATTTGAAGTTTGAGCACGGGGGGAACACAAAGGGTCCAGTGAATATGAAGATGAAAGTCCCTGGACTCCTCGTTTTGGTGCTCCGTTGCTCTTGCTGGGGTCTACGTGCTGTCATGTGTGCTCACAGATCTGCATTAACCTTTTCTTTCCACTCCCCCTTCCTCCTCTACTTTCTTCCTTTTTGGCCACATTTTTTGGTTTTGAACCACGCAGGCTGACAGCTGCAGCGGCGGGCTCATCAAATCCCTGCTCTCTGTTTGTACAAGTGCGGATGTCACACCAATCTTCAGTGACGGTGATCTCTTTATGATGATGCAGTGTGAGAATACACGTGTGAATGTGTAAATGTGTGGATGTGTTGTTGTTTATGGCACCGTGCCTGGGTATGTGATGCACTCTATTTACATCCCAGGAGACCCAAATTCTTAATTAGCTACCAATCAGTGCAACCCCATATCGTTTTCTCCTTACCACCTAGAAAAGCTTGTCTAGCGTGAAATAAGATGCAATGCCCTTAACCTTTTTGTTTCTCCTTCTACAGGAAGACCAATCGTTTCTGTGAGCACCATGCTTGGCTGCAAGGACAGCCGGCTATCTAGAGGATCCTCGACACCCCTAGCCCATTTACTGTGGCACACATACGAGGGCCGTATCGTCTCCCTCTATAAAGAATTTGCCCACTATAATGGAGTCTTTCATTTCCATGCAATATAAAGAGCATTTACGGCTAGTGCACTTTCCAGAGAAACTTCATTTCACTTTGTCTTAATTGGTGATGTTAGGTAGTGTGTTAGGAAGATGGTTCTGAGAAGGAAGTACATTATAGTAGCTTCATTACTTGTTCCTTCATTTGCGAATGTTTTATCAGAATCCGCGTACATAATCATTGTTGAAATTCAGAAGACGCTGCTGCTAATAACTTGAGAATTCTTGAATATAGTTGAGATAATCAGTTTTCATATTGGCTGCTCTAAAGCATGTCACTACTTAATTTATGAATTTCTCAACTTAAGGCACTGGTTTTAAATCCAGCTAATGTATCGACTTTTAACTTTAGTTTTTCTGAGTACAAAAAAAGTTTTGACAAAACTAGCGAGAAAGAGAGCGAGTGTACAAAAGCATAGGAAAACATTTTAAGAAAAGCATTACTATATGCACAGCATTCAACATCACCACAAAATACACTGGCAAATCGTGTTAAACACTCACAAAGGCAAAATGGTGTAATGTCAACAGAAGGAAAGCCTGTGGATAAAGACAGCTACACTCGAAGCCAGAAACGCAATGGAGAGTTAGAGGTAATTTTAGTGAATCACAAAAAAGTAACAAAGATTTTAGGATAGAAGGTATAGATTAATGGATCAGTAGTAATGCTGTTTGAGACATTAAGCGGGCTCAAGTTTTAAAACTGTTGTTCTTATAGAGACAAAACTAGGATACGTCTGTACATCTTAAACTGAGTTATATCGAATCAAATGTGAATCAAAGTGAAATGAATCAATGCTCGACATGAATCCCTTCCATTCAGTAGTGATCTGAAGTGAATTAATTGTTACTTGTTTAACTGTATCAATTGTATATGGATGGTATCATCTGAAAGCGGGCACTTCACACCCCTACCAGCTCATATGATTATGTGTTCTTCATCTGCGTTTGATGTGCACAGCAGCAGAAAATGGAAGGTCACATCCGCTTGCAATGGGAGGCCTGAGGCTCAGCCCAGTCCAAATATTGACATGGGTATGTTAAACTCTGGGCAAGAAAACCAACAATGGCTAGCTTTAACCACCAGTGTTATTTCAGCATGGTGCTGTGTGGCCTTGAGTTACCACACAGCACAGGGGCCCATCTTCTGTTCTCAATACCTCAAGTGTTCATTTGAGTTGGCTCACTCTCTCGGCCAGCCTCGTCGCCACATCTGTGTGCATCTCTAGACATTTTGTGTAATAGGAGTGGCTGGTCTCGCATTTTCTTACACCTTTTAATAATATCAATAATAAAGGCAATATGGGAGAGTTCTGGGTCTAAACAGCATGAGGGTTTTCTCCAAGGTCAGATGATGAATGCAGTATTATTAATTCATCGGGACTCAGTAGTGTTTTTTATTATATATATATATATATATATATATACACTGAGGCCCAGAGAATTTCTAGCAATCTGCTTGTAACCTTAATAATCTTTAGATCTCAAAATTAGTGGTTAGGTCAAACAAACACCTTTTGCATAAAGCCAGTACACTGTAGAGAATAATATGTGCAGCATGAAGTTTGCTTCTGTTGTTTGCTTCTTTATTTAAGTGTTCATGCTTCACTTTCATGAGACAAAAGAAGCCAATTGGACAAAATTGTTGTCTCTCACTTTTTTAAAAAAAAGGGAGGATCTGCTTAACTCTGTAGCACTCGCAATCAACTTTTTTTTTCTTTTCTGAAATTAGGCAACATTTGTCCAGTGACATTCCCTAGGAGGGTTGTGCTAAAATCTTGGTTTTCTCTCTGCTCAAAACCGTCTTCTTGTTAGCACCGCTTACAGTATTTGGCAGATTCTCGTATCCAGAATGACATACATGAATCTCATTTATACAACAGAACAGTTTAGGGTTAAGGGCCCTGTAGTGGCAACTTGGTGGTGGTGGCATTTGAACTCACAACCAGTTCCACTGTCTTAACTACTAATCTAAGTAATGGATGCTTCCCAGAACCACGTTACTTCATGATCTCTAAACGCAGGCACAAATAAGGATACTCATCTACGACAAAGATACTACAGGCTCAGGTTAGTATCAGACTAAAGGAAAAATAGTAGCTACTGTAAGTCAAGAGAAAGATATCCCTCTACACAGGCTTGTGTTTTACTTTATCATCCTGGAAATGGAAATCAGGATTATTTATGACTAGTTACATTTTGAGAACAAGGAAATAGTGATTGTCATGCAGAATTCAGAAAGCATTAAACACACTTTTTAAGCTACTTACTGTACTGGTAAAAATCTTTTCTTTTAAGCAAGAATCATCAGAATCATCTAACATAATATGTCTATATGTGTTTACTGTCACAATGCAGAGACGTCTTTTTGTTTTTTTGTTTTTTTGCAGGAGGTCGGATGCTTTGCACAGCTACATGACACAAACTGGGCTGTTTGTCTTGCTAGCACATGTTGTTTTAGCTGAAATCTGATACAGGGAAATATTTGGATTTTCCACTGTATATTTGGGAGTTGAGTCATGAGACATAATGGGGAAAGAATTAAAAAGCAGTTTAGGCCGCACCCACTGAGTCTTTGCAGTTGCACATTTTTAGGAGAATAATTGATGCAGGCATGTTTTAGTGAAGAAAAAAATCTTCTGTGCCGTAAAATGCGGAGAAAGTGTATGGAGATCATACGTATGGAAGCTCATATTTAATCATTACAGACAGCCTTATCATGAGCACAGCCTGATAAGCATCGCACACTGAGTTTGCCATCCTTCATTAAGCAGGCTCAATGTAAACTGTGCATCAGGCCTTTGTTTGAATGCAAGCCAGGCTTATAATTTTTCCACTGAGGTGACATAACCAAATAAAAGAACCAAAGCATGAAGAAACGACTTCTTTTTTTTGGTCTCATGACAAATGGTAACCTGACACCACTGAATTACCGAACTGTGTCTGAGAACTAATGAGAAAAGTTTCCCAAGGGAATCTTTATCTATTGCTCCTCAGAGAGCACCTTGGGGACTCGCTTTTCTGTCTCTCACCCATCCGCAACATGCATTTACCCCGAGTCTCACTTACCCCGAGTGGTGGGGTGCAGCCATTCCACTTTACACCTCACAATTAAAATGAGAAGGAGAGAAAGGGAGAGACAGATAGACAGACAGCAAGAGAATAGATCTGGAATAAAAACAAGAAATACACTGACTTTTGCACTAACTATAGACAACACAGCTCCTTTCTCTTCTGCCCCTCTACTTTGGGGTGTAGATACATGCTCACAAACTGTTACGATTCCAGAGCCGAACGTGGAGACAGGTATGAAATTAATTAACAAAAGAAATGGCACGAGTGCCTTCAGCTGGAGCAGATAATATCAGCTCTTTACACCGTGCCTTTATGGTGGCACAGAGACGAGCGCGATGAATAAAGAGAGAGGAAATGTAGCAAGCTGGATTTTGGAGTAATACCTACACTCATAGACTTGTGGGAAAATCTTTGCATTCTCTTAGGACAAAATTTGTATTAACAAAAAGAAATAAATTTGACATAACAAGACATTTAGTGTAGTGAGTTTCCATTCTGACAGTGAGTATAAATGAATATAGTGTTTCATCAACTGACTTATTCACAGAAGATTTCTACTTTTTCAGTAAGTTCTGGCTGGATTTTGGACAAACCACAGCACTGAAACTGCTCTTCTAAAGGCTCTTAAAGACATTATAAAAAAGGATTTTTTTTCTTAGAACATCTGTTCTACAACTGATGGACCTCAAGCCGCCTATTATCATGAAATGCTCATAAATAGACCTAGAAAACTTAGTTAGAGCTTCAGGTCATTAATTGGTTTATACAACATTTAGTCCACTAATTTGATTGGTGTTCCCAAAGTGTTAATATTTATTCAAACCACATTAGAAGCACTCAGCTTTTGATTTTGTACCTGTGAAAAATCACAGCTGATCTTGAGCAGAGCCACACTGTTGCTCATTCAGTACTGCTGAATTGCCCCATACTTACATGATAGGCTGTTTAGCTGAAATGGACAAATATGAACCAGAGTGGATGAGCTGTAGTGTTCACAGCTATACAGATTTATTTAGCAATTTCAACAAATCCAGATATGTTAGTGCCTTGAATATATAAGAAACTTTAAGAAACAGAACAATCATTAGGATTAGAGATACTTGAAAACTCCACTTGTTTCTCAATACATACAAAAATGTTTACTTAATAAAAAAAATACTTCACTGAAGGGGAAAGGACAGATAATGAAAGACATACACATTTTCGTTTGTATAGTGATTACTTTTGTTTTGTGTAGTTACGAGGATAAGACAGTGTAGCTGCTTATTGACGACTTCATCCAACATTTGCTTAGCTGTTGCTTAGCACAGATATTTATATAATGCTGTTTCATACATTAACAGGTACTAGGGTTTTTGTGTTAAAGTCAAATCTTGCTGGGATTTTACTGTTAGCAGTGTTAGAAACAAATGCTACTACTACGAGTGTGTTAGTTAGCACATCCTTAAAAAGCTGCTTAAACATTAGAGAGCGGTGCTAAGATTGAAGACTGTGTTTGATCTCCACTGTTACTATACTGACCTCTGCAGGAAAGGTGTGTATTCAGTGTGTGTGGCAGGGGTGGGGGCATGTGGTGTGTGTGTCTGTGTGTGTCTGTGTGTGTGTGTGTGTGTGTGTGTGTGTGTGTGTGTGTGTGTGTGTAAGGAATTACATTTTCAGGTAAACATGTCGAGTCTCAAGCTGCAAAGCTGCATGTAATAGCTAATGTCTGTTCCGAGCACAAGTGTTTGAAGAAGGTGCCACAAACACAGACAGGGACATGGGGATCATTGAGAAGAAAACACACACACACACACACACGCTCACACACACACATACACACACAGTCAAAGATCAGCACTGTGTAAACAAGCAGCTTGATTAGTATTTTATAACACTTCAATTTTTCAGTGGGCAACAAATTGGAATGTGATGGTCCACATGTTTGGCTTTCTCCAACACCAATATTGAACATGAATTATAAGTGTGTGAGCAGTAGGAAACACAGGGAAAACACATGTCAGCATCCTGTAACACCACAGGCATGTATGCTGTTTACCGCTTGTTTGTATGTTCAGACACACAGGTTTTGACAGTAGGCTAAATGTAAAAAAGCCTAGCGTGTCACACAGAAGACTTTACTGTAAGACTGTAAGGGCTTATCAGATACAA
Source organism: Tachysurus fulvidraco (assembly GCF_022655615.1). Taxonomy (NCBI): domain Eukaryota; kingdom Metazoa; phylum Chordata; class Actinopteri; order Siluriformes; family Bagridae; genus Tachysurus; species Tachysurus fulvidraco. The sequence continues at coordinate 12,033,245 of NC_062536.1, forward strand.
CAGCTTTATCCTCATCCTTGTAGCCTTCTGCATGTCTGCTCACCTATGAGAGATTTAGATGTTGTCTGTTTTTGACACGGTTGTGTGAACTGGGTCATACATCACACAGAAGTGCCAAGTAACAGATTGCGGCTGACGCTCAATGAATGGCTCAGTGATACAGCAGAGATAGTCACGATACTGTCATGTAGCACGCCACCAGACACTTGAGCTGTGTATTAGTAACACTCCGTCAAAGAGTGCATCTGTGCCTAGACCTTAAGATGCTGTATTAGCTCTGGGTCTGAACACAACGAAGCATTACGGCTGGATAGTTAAAGGGAGTTTAAATCTCTGGGGAATCTGACTAAAGAAAATAATAAATGATTAGAAAGGTGGACAAGTCAGTAGTCTGGACACCCGAGACAAACAGATTTAGATCTGATATTTGCACATATTCAGTCTAACATTCACAAAACACAAACAATCCTACTTTTATTTGACTCAGCTTAGGCACATAGCTATGATTAATGTTTACTTGCTGTATATTCGCCTTAACGCTGTATCTACAGCACACACTTCCTGATTCGTCCACCTGCTGCACTACCTACATGGACCAGGCTGTGATGTCTGCCGGTAAATCGTTTTTGTTTTCACGCAGATTAATTATTGTGCACAGATGACGAATGACCTTTTCAGCATCAGGAACACAGATGTATGTGGAAACACTGATGTAACAGAGTGAAAAGGTTCAGGGTAAAGCTGTCAAATGACTCTTGCTAGCACAACATGAAGTCACTTTGCGGTTTTAAACACGTCAAAAGAAAATAAAGATGATAGCCAGACTTGAATAATTGCTTTTACATGCAGTGCGAGGACAGATCTATAAACCTCATTGCTGAAACTTTGTTGAAAGCCTTTTTGTTGAGAGCACAATGTGCTATGTTAGAAACCTTGATAAGGTCGCATTTGCTTCTTTTAGTCTGCACTAATGTTCAAAACTAACTAACAACCTTGCCTTATTTTGTTACCTTAAGTTAGCTGCCATTATTTAGGTTGGTCATTTATGTTTCCAGGCAAGAAATGGCTTGCACATTAGAGATTTAACTTGACTAGACAATGAATTTATGATATATCCACCCCTGGCTTAAATAGATCCTTACAATATATATAAAAATATAACATATGTTTGTTTGTTTATATATTAAGCTAATCATTTTCTTAAGCTCTTTGTATGATGCAAACCAGCATCTCTCTCTCTCTCCCTCTCTCTCCCTCTCTCTCTCTCTCTCTCTCTCTCTCTCTCTCTCTCTCTCTCTCTCTCTCTCTCTCTCTCCATCTCACTGGGAGTTGGAGATTGGAGATTGCGGACAGTAGTGGTGAAGATGATTGACAGTTGATCTGCTGGCTGATGATGAGTAGCGCGTGTCCGATGAAAGCGGACATGATGGAGATTTGAACAGGGCCAGCGCTAATTTTTGCTCGGCGTAATTATGATAAATGATGAGCAAGGGCAATCACCAAGCAACGCACTTCTCCATAGTCACCTTCAAAGAACGTGTTTGCTCAACAGAGGACTCCGCTCTGCATCCCAATTAACCTCCTCCTCCACTGATGCAGCACTGTGCCTGCCTTTCTGCTCCTTTATTAAAACTTTGATTCCATGCTTTTGATTCTGTTAGCGAGATAGCGTATCGCTGTACACTAATGTTCTGTACATTGGTGTTAATTGAGTGTGTGCTGTATGACAGCATTACAGATTTTCACCACACTGATTGCTCCGAATAGAGGATGTCTCAGCTTATTTCCAGTTATGAATGTTGAAGAGGTTGTATGAGTTATTCTATGGACTCAATTAAAGCATATTTTCACCTCAGAGAGACTCCTTACGAATAGCCAGAACAAACAGAGACTCTTCTATGGGGAAGCCCATGACCCATTGTTGTGAGTGCAACTTAGATTTTTCTGAAACTTTAAAGCTGGGCCTCTGGACCTGCATGGCCCTATACTAGCAGAGACTAGCAGAGACTTCATTTTTTTCTTTTCTCTTACTCTGTATAACCTCTATGTTCCTCTCCCTTTTACTCTGTACAATCTCTATGTTACTCTCCCTTTTACTCTGTACAATCTCTATGTTACTCTGTACAATCTCTATGTTACTCTCCCTGTCACTCTGTATAATCTCTATGTTACTCTCCCTGTCACTCTGTATAATCTCTATGTTACTCTCCCTGTCACTCTGTATAATCTCTATGTTACTTTCCCTTTTACTCTGTACAAACTCTATGTTACTCTCCCTGTTACTCTGTATAATCTCTATGTTAATCTCTCTGTTAATCTGTATAATCTCTATGTTACTCTCCCTGTTACTCTGTATAATCTCCATGTTATGCTTTCTGTTACTCTGTATAATCTCCATGTTATGCTTTCTGTTACTCTGTATAATCTCTATGTTACGCTCCCTGTTACTCCATATAATCTCCCCACTACACTGTGTGATCTCCATGTTTTTCTCCCTGTTTTTCTCCCTGTTCATCTTCTGTATAATCTTTGTGTTACACTCCCTGTTACTCTGTATAATCTCTACTTTACTCTCTTCTTTACTCCAAATAATCTCCATGTTATTTCCCTGTTACTCTGTATAACCTCCATTTTACTTTCCCTGCTACTCCAAATAATCTCTATCTATCTATCTATCTATCTATCTATCTATCTATCTATCTATCTATCTATCTATCTATCTATCTATCTATCTATCTATCTATCTATCTATCTATCTATCTATCTATCTATCTATCTATCTATCTATCTATCTATCTACCTGTTTCACAAGGGTCTAACTTCTATCTCAAACCAACCCCCACCCCCCTCCCGCTAGCTCTCAGTATGACAGGTAGTAGAAGTTAGCCGAAGTCCTGTTCTTCCCGCTGTGGCCGGTGTTGTGAGTCTCATTACCTCTGAGCCCATCTGACAAAACACACACGTCTGCTGGCCTCTCCTCTATGGCAGCTGCATTTACCCTGGCTTTGAACGCTGGACCCTGCATGTTTTATTGATTGCTTTGTTGGTTGATGCCGGACTCATGTTTTAAGAATGGGTGCACTGTGCGATAGGCCCGCCAAGATGAAAGCGGTTCAGATGCAGCAGGAGATGAGGCGTTCTTCTGATGCAGCAGGAGAGGAGGCAGCATGCTTCTTCATACACTTCTGTTAATTAAACTCTAAGCTTTCTTCTGTGCATTGATACTAGAAAAAAAGATACTAGAATGTGAAGTATACTGTAGTTTTACCCATTTCTGTTCTGGTTGCATTGATTGTTGTGAATATATGGTTAGAAACACATAAATATGAGCCGGCTTCTGTAGCAGGCCCACTCCTGAGGCTTTTGCAGCACATTACATATATTTATGACAATTATTTAGTTGAAGATTTATGCATCATCGTTTCAGTTTGCAAGTGGTACAAGACAAAAGTCATTCCTTGCCATGAACTAATCAGCAATTGATAAAAAGTCTGTTAACACATTCAGTCATGTTCATTTCCTGACCAAGGAATTTTACCCAGCTGTAACCTCAAACATTTTAATCAAATGTATACTGTGTCGTAATTATATCACAGATTTCAAACATTCAAGAAGACATCAATTATTCATTCAAATGTTTCATTTTAAAATAGTCTTCTTTTTTTTTAATTGCTAACAATTAACGCTCCGAGCTTTCATGTGGTTTGGTAATGTGCAGTTGAGTATTTTCACACACTGGTCATGTTTCTGTGGTGTTTTTATGACACATGTCACACACCTTGGTACCATGCATCCATTTCAACAAGCTTTTCAGTTCACACATTAGAGGTGTGTAAAATGTGAGCCTGGACATCACGACTGAAGTTACACAATCACACATTGATCTTCCACCTAGGTTACATTTGTATACTGTTTGGATACACATACATAGAGAAGCAGGAGCTTACAGACAATTCTGATACAAAAAGAAACTTCCTATATTAAAAAAAAGTCTGAAATTGTGATACTGTGATATCTTAAACCAGCCCACTTTAAGAAATGCTTACTGTAAGTTAAAGACAGTGCCAACATACTGTACACAATATGTATCACAATTTTAAGGTAAAGAATACTTTAAAAAGTTCTTTTGACATTTAATGAATGTTTTTTGAATATTTGTGTTTTTACCTAACCTACTAAGGACAATATAGTCACAGATAAGTTCACCCCAAAAACATTTTTTGTATCTTTAAAGTAAATAATATCAAACCCGCCTCTGCTCTCTGAGATGCCCCAAGTGCTTGTTCATATGATTTTAAACTTTATCTTCACCCACTAAAATGCTGTGTAAGGTCAGCAGTGTTCAGTGGTGTGACACAATACAAAGCAGAATCACTGCTTCCACCATAAAGTGGATTATTTTTCTGTAACAGTGCCTCCTGATTTGTTTTATTCTTCACACATTATTCCATTTTTCATTTATTACCGCATGTGGCACTTTGAACTATAAGATTAGATTAAGATAAGATTAACTATTCTGGAATGTCTGCAGGATCGTTCCTATTACAGATTGTGTTATGTTATAAGCACTAAAAACAATTTTTCTCTAACTACACACATTTTTTTGTTTTGTTTAAGTTAAAAGGCTGCTGAGAAAAGAGAAAAATTTCCTGAATTGAATGCAAAAAAAAAAGTGCTGACACTGGAGACTCCTTCCATAAATGTTGAATAAATATCTATTAACAGAAAACTTTACCATTTTTATGATATTAACACTTATTATATAGTAACGCTTATTTATCCAATTGTTTTATGTCACCTCCTTCATACGGGTGTATGAGCTGTTACTGTAGAAACAACAATGCATTAGAATAAGCACATTAATATTAATCTTTCATTGAATTCCAGCCAGAGATGTTCTGTCAAAGCCTTGCTTAATTAATTAACACCTTCTGCTTTAAAAATTCAACAGCTCTGGCGTATAAAATATCAATATCTTAGTGATATTTTATCTGTGACTCATAAAGTGGCAAGATAAATTTTCTTTTTTTTTTTTTTTTGGTATTCTATTAGTACATAAAGCTGAAACCCAGCACATGCTCTACATGAGCAAACAGCATCTGTTAGAGCATCTGAGCCACTGATGATTTGAATTATAGACACAGTCACCCAAGAGACAGACCCAGCGCAGTACAACACTGTTGCCCAAAATAAGTGAAGTAACATTAATTAGTTCTGGAGAGAGGTGAGTAGAATGTATTTCTGTGAAGCTGTAATTACATGCTTAGTTTAACCCCTTGACTCACTTCTATTTGTTATCAGGGGGAGGAACAGAAACATGCAGACGTGTCAGGACCTGCATTAACACCTCATATTTTAGAGCTTCTGCAAGTTGCAAAGTGTTATAAGCATCCTCCACTGATGGGGCCCTGGCTTGTTGTCACTGTGACTTTATCACATCTTCTCCCCATGGTATTGTCTGCAATTCTTTTGTTAATTTCAATAAAGTGTCAGCTGAAAGGTTACATTAAACCTCTACACCTCTATCTTTGCTATCCGCCTGCTTACTTTCTGTTTTTCACTGCACCTCCATCTCACCGTCTGTTTGTTTAAAAATGGTAATTGTTGGGACAGCGTTTTAGTCGAGATATCAACGCTAAACAGATGTTCGCAGTTATGGCTGACAATTACATATCGAGGAATCTCTGAGAAAGGAAAATATAGAAAGAGTTTATTTGACCAACACCATTACATGGGTTCCGATGGGATTTATTTGAAGTCAGGAGCCATTTTGCTGATACGAGCATTTCTCTCCAGCGTCTCGGGTAATAATCTCCCCTCCTGTAGACTAAACACAAAATTAAAAAAGCACTTTCGTAATCAATCTCTCAGCCTCTCTTTCTTTCTAAGAAGTTGGCAGCAGTGCACACTGGCGACTTAACGAGATAAATGTGGCAGTAAGGGTGGGAAAAAGAGGAATTTTTTTTTTTTTGCATATGTTCTAGAGCTTGATTAACAGCCATGCCCACCTAATTATTTTATGCAGTCAGCAAACAGGAATCTCCCCCTTAGGGGATCTGGCATTAGCTGGAGAAAAGAAGCCAGCAATTTCTTCTTCTGCTGTGCTTTGACAGAGGGATGAGCCTAAGGTGTGGGTGGTATCAGCACATGGGTATCAATAAGGAGCTTAGATTGACACAACTGGAAAAAGGAAGGAATACAATATCTGAGCAATTTGCTCTCGAGTCCCTCAGGTCAATCGGCTTAACTCTGTCTATAAGCTTCTGCTTTTATCAGAGCTCTTCCTGTTTCCACGCAGAGCTAGCTGCTTACTAACACCGAATTTCCCCACAAAAGCCATTTCTGTAATGCATACACACAATGGCATGCTCTTGCTGCCATGATCTAGTTGCCCCTGCAATTCGAGACGCAATGAAATATCGCTTGTCTTTTACATTCACCAGCCTTGAAAGTATATACTTTCATACAGTAAATTGCCCCTTGTTCCAATCTCCAAATGCTAAGGTTAGACTTTAATTGTAGCACAAGGGGGAAAGTGCGGCGGTTATAGACAAAATAGCGATGCACATGTCACAGGACGTGTTGTGAATAGTTCACTTAATACCACTGTATACACAGTGGACAGAGAGCGGCCACCTTTGCTCCCCTCTCTGCAAATCTCTGAATAAGAATCTGACATAAATTCTGCACATATAAAATTAGTAAATGTCACTGTAGCTGTAGTTAAATATCACACGATTCCCCAGGGAGACCCCCTTGCAAGTTACCTTGGCCTATTTTGCAACAAAAAAGAGGGACCAAAAGAGAGAGAGGGGGGAGAGAGAGAGAGAGGGCAGGAAAAGGAAAAAGGTGGTGGCAAAAGAAGTTGTGGTTAAAATGGGGAAGGTTGCTGTTGTGTTTCAAAAAGGCACAGCAAGTGAGCTGTCCCCTCCTGACGAGTCATACTGAAACTATCAAATAAAAGGTGGTGTTAAGAAAGCTTCTATTGGGCTTCTCCTTATGGCTCATTAGGGGTTAAGTGTGGCCTAATCTTTTCTCTAATAAAGTTGCTTTGAAGTGAGGAAAGGGGGTGGGATGGGTTCTTCACACAGGCTACTTTGTAAATGAGCTCAACCAAAAGCTGTGAGTGTGTGTGTGTGCTCGCACGCCCGGGTGCATGTGTGTGTGTGAAATCGTGGGTAGAACTCGGCCTGCTCACGCTGCTGCTTTGAACTGCTGTCAGGTTTAAAGATATACACTCCACAGTCATTCCCACAAATCTGGAATCTATCGCCATCCTCTGCTGTTAAGCTTCACTGATGCTGGCGCTACATGGTAGTTTTTTTTTTGTTTTTTTTTGCCATGCCTGCCTGTTGCAATGTTGGCACAGTGCCAGGCACGGGCGGTGGGAGGCCCCTCATTAATTTACTCACAGATTGCTGTTAGCTTGCTTCACTCGGGTGAGAGGTGTTTACAACAGTTTAGCAGTGAACTGTCTGAGTCTGAGGCCTTAATGTAGCACCGTGTCACAGCACGAGGACTGCCTTGTTTGTTTTGCACTGTTGGCATTTTGCCTTAATAGCCTATGCTGGGTTGCAGCCAACATCACGAGCCAAAATGCAACAGGTTCTCTTTTTCTCATTTTGAGAGAGAGAGGGGGGGGGGGGGGATCTTGGGAATCTGTAGGGTAATGGGTCTCATAGCCAGGGGTCATAAAAGACAAGCCACCCTTATTAAATATAGCATATTCAAATAAGTTCTATATTTATCATGATTAGTCTGCTCACTTGTATTAAATAGGATTAAAGTCCAATAACACAAAGCATTAAATAATGTCAACTTGGACCTAAAGTTTTCTTTTGTAAAAAGTTAAAGTCTAAAGCGCTCTTTAGGCCCAGAATATTAAATAATTAATATTGTGCACAATTAAATAATCAGCCTAATAATTAAATAGTTGGATTGTGTGGATTTATTTTAAACAGCTAAAGGCGTTCTTGGCTGCACACGTTTGGAGAGGTTCTGCTGTAGAGCATTATGCTGTGGCTGTGATTCCAAGTGTAAATGTTATTGTACTGCTTTGTGTCTGTGGGTGTGTGTCAGTGTGTTTTCCATCCAATCCCCCAATTTCTTTCCAAGGCTAAAGGGATAGAATGTGCTGGAAGGAGCCTAAACTCTTTCTCCAAACGGATCATGTTAAATTACCCAAAACCATTTAACATCCAACACACAAATGCCATTTTTAACATATGGAACTCTTTATTTAATGTTTTCCTTGTTGATATACAGAACCTGTAACAAATGGTAATGACTTGCAGCTGGTGTGTAGATATAGCGTGGTGTCAGAGGTTCTCTCCATGGCCTGATGGCTGAGATGATGAAGTCCTGATTTTTTTCTGTATTCCTGATTGGGGCTTTGCTTTGACTCATTCTATACACTAAGGAATAATGAACATGTAATTGAAGGACTTAGTAAAATATGCTGTGAAGAGCATGTTATCAAAATGCATTACTCGTCAAGCTGATGTGTTTCTGTGTATACATACACATTCCTGGGGTTGTTTTTGTTTCATGTCTAATGTTTCCCTTTTTTCTCATTTCCAAATGGAAGTGACTTTATGGGGAAAATGTAAACATGTGACAGATCTTTTAGGAAATTAAGAAGACATTAAAGACATAGCACATGACCTGCACATGGTATCTGTGACTCACCTGTAGCACATGCGGCCTGTGTACTTACTAGCAATTAAACATCGCAGCGCTGGTTAACTCGCCGTAGCGTGTTTTTACGTCTGTCATCAAACTGACTTGATGTAGAATAGCACAAGGGGAAGAATGTTGATTTTTCAGAGACCCCAAGACCTTGATTATAGCCATCTGACTGTGACCAAAGCAAATCATATACAATAATGCCTTCGACATTCCCCCAAAAAACGTGAGATAAATGCTCACTTGGTGCTTTATTACTGATGGATACACCTCCATGTTTCCAATGACAAATGACTTGAGTTCAGTGAACAGACGACATCTGGTAAACCCCGACTGGACCAATCGTCATTTAGTCAGACTGACAAGACTGTGAGAAGAATGAAAAAGCGTTGATTATAAGTAACAATCGGTACTTTCAGTAAGTTAAGTAAGGAATATAACCTGACAGTGCACACTGCGCTGTTACAGGAAAATAATCAGTGATGGATGGACTGGTGTGATATGACCCGACATGTTTCCACCCTGAAATTTTATTCCGCTTTTACCGCAGGAATTTTCCAATCCAAACAATTGTTTTATTTAACCTGTTTAACTCTAAACCTCTTGCTTGAAAACGACATGCTCAATTTAAAATGAGTGTACTAGGTGCATTTAATTAATCCTGGTATATTAATTATATTAACCCTATATATATATATATATATATATATATATATATATATATATATATATATATATATATATATATATAACCAGGTCAGAGTAAGAGAAGATGGAAGACAGCACAAAAAAAAGAATAAAATGGCGATTCACAAAACTTGTTTAATTTTTTTTCTTTAGTCACAGAGTGGTCATTAATATACTCTGCGGTATCCGGTTGTGTCTGTTGTCAGTTTTGATGGGTGCGCAATGTTTACACAATTTTTCTGTTCATTTAGACACTTGGTGTTGGAATTGTGTTTTGTTTAGGTGGAAATAGTCTTTGTAGCCTTATAGTAGAGCTTCTTCCCGTACTTCTGATATGCTGGATTTATCATTTATGTCCTGGCTCGCCGCAGGTACTGAGGCGTTGGGTGGAAGGGGTTAATAAAGAACACCATACTTTTTATCCGTTTGTAGTTAGGTTTAATACTGTGGAATATCCACAAAACAAATTAGGGCTCATTATCCTTTACATTGTAGTAGCTTTAAAATGTGTTTCTTCTTGTGTCTTCTTCTTCTCTGTGTCTCTCTCTCTCTCTCTCTCTCTCTCTCTCTCTCTCTCTCTCTCTCTCTCTCTCTCTCTCTCTCTCTCTTACTCTCTTCTTTTAAACTCAGCACTAACAATGCTGACTTCTTCCAAAAATGCCAAATAAACATCTTCTCACTAAAAACAATTACATGCTGTTTTCATGTTGAGCTCCATTGGACAAGTTCTTACTGTTGTTACTATAGAAACACAAAGGAGTATATTAATATAAACCAGTGATTTGCCTTGTTGCCTGATAGAAAAGTAATCAAGACCTTGTGTCCAGTCAGAAGGATTCAGCAGCACTGGGGTATAAATGAACACCTGACAGATGGAACACATTGTAAAGGAAGCTTCATAAATACACTCATGGAGACTCATTTAACTGTTACTACATGTAAATCAACTGCAGGTTAATGTATCACGTTGTGTCACTACACGCTGTACCGTCACTAAACCTTCATTTATTTACAATTGTACCTCATGCTGCTACAGGTAACACATTAACATCAACATATTACACATTACTTCCATGACCTTTTCATTACTTTTTTCTTTTGAACTAGTTCTTAAATGTAGATTATTTATACACAGAGACTTAGAGAAGTGACCTCATTTACATTTCACTGCAGTTCGGTGCTGTGAGTTGTGTAGAGTTGTGTACAGAAAAGAAAGAAAAATGGTGAATCTTAAATGCTTAACAGATGATGGAAGTTGTAAGGCAGAGCCTTTAAGGATCAGCCTTATTTTACAGTGTAACAGGATCAGCATGAGCACTCTGATCACACTGAGGCTACACACACTGTTTTCTGACACACAAGAAATAAACCACAGCAAAGAAATAAACCACAGACATTGAAGTTAATATGCCAAACAATACTGACTCGGCACAATAAATACACAACACAATAAATACACAGCAAAATAAATACACAGCACAATACAGACCCAGCACAATAAATACACATCAGAATAAATACACAACACAACAAATACACAAAATAATAAATACACAGCAAAATAAATACACAACAAAATAAATACACAGCAAAATAAATACACAACAAAATAAATACACAGCACAATACAGACACAACACAATAAATTCACGGCACAATACAGACCCAGAACAATAAATACACAGCAGAAAAAATACACAGCGGAATAAATACACCGCAGAAAAAATACGCAAAACAATAAATCCAAGGCACAATACAGACCAAGGACAATAAATATACAGCAGATAAATACACAACACAATACAGACACAAAACAATAAATACACAGCAGAATAAATACACAACATGATAAATACACAGCAGAATAAATACACAACACAATACAGACAGAACACAATACAGACACAACACAATACAGACAGAACACAATACAGACAACACAATAAAGACACAACACAATAAAGACACAATAAAATGCGTAGCAACACAAGCGAACAGAAGGAAGTTGAGGGACAGGAAGTGAGTTAATGAGGAATAATTGCAGGATGAGTTAAAGAATATCCTGTTATCTGACTTTATGTGAGCTCATTGATATTGCAGCTGCTGATAATTAATGAAGTGAGAGAATCATGCTGATGATTAAAACCTAGTTAATTGTGCAGTTGTGTCAGAGCTCAGCCAGACATGGCAGCGTTACTCACATGTGTTTACTCCACTGTCTCTAGCCAGAAAGCTCATCTTTGATCTAACAGTGTACATGGAGTTACACAGTACTGCAAGCTGAATCCCCTGTAAACAACAGCTTCTTCCAGCTTTGTGCCACTGATCTCTCCTCTGCTCTCCACTCCAAAGCTGTGTTGTGAGCATCTCACTGGCTGACAGCTTCATATGGGACTGGTTCTGAGCTTGAAAAGCTTTATAGGATCATGAAGGCTGACAGGCTGTTTGTGCGCCTCACATCGGGATTGTCTTTGTTTATTCACATATTTATCCTGTTTCATTGCGTGCGCCATCCAAAAAGCTTCACTGTCTTTCAAGAAGCAATAGGACAAACGCTTTAGGATGCTTTTATAAACAGAGCCTTTTATTTCGGCACGAACAACGCAGGCCTACGATGCGTGTTTGTGTGTTTGTGTCTGCTGTTTCTGCTGAGATTGACAGGAGTGTGTGTGAATAATACAACAAATTACATCCACTTTCTGAATGCTCAATTAAATATCTATTATTCACAGTAACATCTTGTTGGCATAAGAGAAGCACTTTGTTTACTAAACATGTGAATGTGCCATCAAAGCGCCAGGCTGCATAATTCATGCGCCGTGTTTGCGTGCGCAAGAGGAACCTCGGAAAATGCTGCGGCGTCAGGACTGTCCCCACACATTAAAAATACACCAGCGTAACGCAGCAAAGCTTCTGCTATTGTTATCATTTATTCAGCTGCTGTGGCATTAATATTACACGTGGCTCCTTGGCTCGGTCAGGAGAAGGCGGAAAGCGACGATGTGTTTCCGTTCTGACTCGATCTTTCTGAAAAATGCTTATTATAATGACAGCACCGGGCACCTAGATTAGCTCAGGTGAGAACCCTCTAGCTTGCTCCCCAACACTACCTCCTAACACCTTCACCCCCGCCGTCCTTCAGGGCATCACGGCACACCGTTTAATCCAAATGCCAATTTGACGTGGGCTTGTTTGGCATAGTTGGGGGAGGTGGTGTGTGTGGTGTACACGTGCCAGGGGGAGGGCGCTCCTCCCAGCTTGGTGCGTCTCTAATTGGAGTGCAGGGAGCGGCCAGGGCTGCCGGGTGTCAGTCAGTGTTTAGGATGCCCCAGGGCACTGCTCTCCTATGGGTATCAAAGTGCTCTAATTAAATGCAGGGTTCACAGTGCAGCCCTGTGCATCATAGACTGCGAGAGAGAGAGGCCTGTGTCCTTGGTGCCTTTGACTAGATACAGCCTCTGCTAATTACCCATTGTCCAATTGACTTCCCACTTTTACATAGCAATGAACCCCCCCCTTCTTCTCTGACTCTCTGTCACACACACACACACACACACACACACACACACACACACACACACACACACACACACACACACACACACACACACACACATTCATACACACCCTGACACATTCCCGTTCTTGCTATTTTTTCTTTCTTTTCCATCCTGTCTTTGCCCAGCCAGCATAATTAATCTTTCACAGATCTCCCCCAGCCAGGTTGCAGCGATCTCGGCCCCCCTGTTTATAATTTGATTTGGGATGATAAAATCGTGTGTGCCTGTGAAGGAACAGTGTCATTTCCCAGCGCTGGGGAGATGTGCAGGGGCCATCAATCTTCCCCACGTGCCTGGCAAACTGATATCCCAGAAAATTAACTTCAATTAATAACACAAATCCCTCGGCGCACCCGTGCAGGCTAGCTTTGCTTTGAAGGAGAACCTTCAAAGATCCCTCTGCGCTCGCATTCATACACGGCCCGGCACACTCACCCCTTTTTGTTTTCAACAGCATGGGAAATATTTGCTGCATCCACACAAATATTCCCACATCAACATGAAAAATTGATTGTAGCCTCCCAGCTGAATGCTAAGTAGCATGGCAGATCCTAACAAGGCTTTCAGGACACTCATTAAATTCTACTACTTATACCTTGTCCTTCAGCACCTGGAATGCTAGTCATGGTACCACTACAAAGTAACAGGAGTGTCTACACAGAGAGTATATTCTACAAGTTATTCTGTATTCTGAAACACTCAATCATTAACTTGAACAGGAAGGAGAAGGCCACACACAAGCTTGATGATGATTGGCTACAGTGTACGACAATTGCAAGAAACAAGACGTGGACTTTTTCAGCTTGGTCTGAAGTTCCTGTATGCACATATTCATGATGTTGCTGATCAAAAGCATCAGAAGATTCATTAGTTCACTTACCTCGATTGTCTTCACCTCAGCCTGTCAGTTTTCTGTCCTTTCTCTGACTGATGCTTGCTGTAGCCAATCCGAGACGAGCAGGTGACCTTCAATATAGCTGCCTTTGCTGTAGTATCTTTTTCTTTTCTTTTTTGATTTGCTGTCACTTTTGCATTGTTAATTAGTTTTGAATCAGTTAGTGTAATATCAATAAGCAATAAAAAGAAAACTCATCTTGTCACTTGATAGTGCTGAGATTTGCTGTACACTCACTTACAAAACAGAAAAAGCTAGTGTTAATAATCTCATCAAATCTGAGGATTTTCGCAGGATGCTTTATGAACAAGACTGAAATCCAGAATGTTTACAGCTAGAACTGATCATAAACTGATGCTTATAGCAGGATTGTCCAACTCCCTGTATATTAAGGGAAATAAGAATGGTGTTAAATTACTTCTGAAGCAGACCGGTACGTATTAGTGGTGTATTTAATACAGAAAGTACTTATGTCATTTGTAACATGTTGCGTAATTGTGTATTGGTGTAACGGTGGGTGCTGATAGTATCTCTTGAATTCAGTCCACTTTATGTAGTCTATAGATTAAATAGTGACTTAACAAGCGAGAATAGAGTGAATGATTTCAAACATCTTGTGGACATGTAATCTAGTGTGTTTATTTATGTTACAACACTCAGTATCAATGAAAATCGATGTAAAAAAGATTAATACACAATCTTGCTATATGACCTCGATATTATATATGCAAAATCTTCTCGAAAGCTGAGGTTATGAGCTCTCAGCATGTCTCCATGTCTTTACACCAGCCTTTGGGCTTGTTTAGATATCTTCTGCACTGACACGTATGTGACATGAGCTGAATGACTATGAGAGACCATTACGGGGCTTCTTGTGCAAAAAACACAGCTGTTTGTGTGTGTGTGTGTGTGTGTGTGTGTGTGTGTGTGTGTGTGTGTGTGTGTGTGTGTGTGTGTGTGTGTGTGTGTGTGGCTGACCCACCAAACGACACAGGCCCTGGAGCGATCTGGCTTGCATCCTCACAGCTTAAGGGACGGCAGCTCGGCTCGATTACAGTCAATCCTCCCTGCAGACTGTGCTCAAGAGCTTACACTACTGAAGCAACCCGTGTCAACAGCCAGCCGACACACACATATATACACACACACACAGACTCACTCTCACTACAGTCATAAAACAGAATGGAGATAGCGTGGCGGCTTTTTGAAGGGTCTATTAGAGCGGTCTGTGAGGGAGCTTTCAGGATGGGATAAGTGTCAGTCCCACACCACAGGGTTGCCAGAGCGCTGCCTGGTGTTTACTGCACTTCCACACACTTCTATTCCTGCTGTCTGATAGATAGGGCAAAATAACAGCCTGCATCCTCCTAACACACATTACACTCGGTCCCAAGGCCTTTTACTGAGAATGCTGACGCAGACAGGGGCTCTATGGTAGGAATGGCAATGCTGATTTTTTTTCTCCACAATAAAAAGCCTTATATGAATTCCCTTATAATGGATATGTAGAGACTTTTCAGTGAATTGACTAACACTGGCACTAAATGTTTACTCACCAAATGGTAGGAAAATAAAAATATGAAAATAATTGATCAAGAGATTTCGTATCTTTCTTATAAAGACATAATGTTATTTGAAATGTGATGTGGAGCCACAGCTACAGATGTGTGTACTGCTAAGCTCAGGTGTTTACACCAAAAACAGGCCAGACCTAGAGTAAGTTTACTCATATACTGCATACACAGCCTCTTTTTTAGGTTGTAAATTAGACTAAGGGTTAAATCCTTAGTTATTCCTGGCTCTATTCCTGACTTTTTGTGATTGTTGTGGCCCAGAATGCTAGATTAAGCTTTTACAGAATTTGCAAATAGCTTTTGTGCTGTTTTTTTTTAATTGGTGGAATTGCAAACATTCTTCTTTTAAACTCCCTTCACTGAAGACACGTGTAATTACTGTGATAGCTCTACTTATATTGATGCATGTAAAGCAAAGAGGGCCTTACAGCCGAGCTTCAGCAGATTTAGAGAAGACGTGGCATCATCAAAAAGCATCTTGGCCCAAATCTTCCGAAGGTTTGTGGTAATTTAGAAAAATTACCAGCTGCTAAAAAATACCACTAAGTTTACTTGATTTTGTGTTAATTTCTATTATAATAAATTCATGGACTTCTGGGGGAAGCGATTAAAGACAAAAGATACAAAAATTAAGATCATAAAATGTTATGATGTAAGATAAGTGTAAGATGCTGTTCCTGGCAATGTTACCTTTCAGAAATAAATGAAAAATTAATGGCCAACATTGTTAATTAATGAATTAATGCCTCATTAAAAGTCTACAAGTATATCTACAAGCCATCTACCATGAACTATCTGCAAAATGAAGGAAAAAAAAACATATGAACTACACTAGAGTTTGCCTGCCGGAAGCTGTACCTATACATACATGGTGCCTTGGTAAGAGTTGGAAATGATTGGTGCTTTTAGAAATCATATCTCCCTCAGTTACTGAAGGCCTGACAGTGTTGTAGAGTGCATAGTTTAGAGCATTTACAGCAACTTAAGGTTTATTAATAATAAATGCTGACAGTTACATATACTTCTGTAACACAATAATGCCTTTATTAAGATGTCATGGGAGGCAATGTGTCAAAACCTATTGCACACCTGCAGCTCAGTCAATGGGAATATTGTGTTCTTGTGCAAGTGTTTAAAGCTTTTAGTGTATGTGTTTGAGTAATGGTTGTGTGTGTACTCTATGAAAAGCCTGTTTTTCTTGCCTCTCTCTCTCTCTCTCTCTCTCTCTCTCTCTCTCTCTCTCTCTCTCTCTCTCTCTCTCTCTCTCTCTCTGCTGCCTCAGGCACTGGCTCCATTGGGATGGTTTATATGCAATAGTGGGTTTCAGCGTATTGATCAGTGCTAATGTCTCAATGATCTCCTTGTGATGCCTCCCTCTCTCTCTCTCTCTCTCTCTCTCTCTCTCTCTCTCTCTCTCTCTCTCTCTCTCTCTCTCTCCTTGCTCACTCACTCCCTCCCTCCCACCAGTAGGGATATTACGGCACATCTGTTGCCTTCATGTTACACTCAGAGTTACAGCTGCTCATTAATTAGCCTCCATGTTAATGAAGAAGCCGTGGCTGGCTCAGCTCAGCTTGTCTCTCAGTGTGTAGGGCACTCACCAGCTCTGCATGGTCTTTGCAGGCAGACGATTAGGTTGCATGATCTGTGGAAATTGTGAGATGAATCTTCAAATTGCCCTGAAATGCAGCAGTGTTGCATCATTACATTTAACTAC